>NC_141757.1:114838626-115144355 GCF_982258835.1 Parasteatoda tepidariorum | reverse complement strand
TTATTGATTGCAATTGATTATTATTTTTTGAAGTAAAATAAACAAGTTTTAAGAGAATTTCACTAGCGTTGTGCGGAGGAGCTGTAAGCGAAGAGTGTGGGATAATAAGGGCATGTCAGTGCCGCGATGAAAGTGTTAAATAATAAAAAGATATATAAGTCAAAAAGTAAGTAACTTAAATGTGAACAAGAACAACTTGAAAGACCACTGGCCTTTAAATTCAATTATGATAAGATTAATGTTGTGTGGTGCATTAATAGACAATACAACGAAAATTAACTCACAAGTCTATAACTTTCCAACTTCAGTTAACTGCGCTTTCTATGGTATTAGAAACATTTTCACTTATTTGCACACCATACTTCAAAATCTGGTTTTCTGTAACACTACCCTTTATATAGCGTAAATTTCTTAAAAGATTTTTATAATTTATAATATATATTCTATGAAAATATTTCGATCAGAAACTTAATTTTAAATTGGAAATGTGAAGAACTCAGACAAGGACTTAAAAAAAATATTTATTATGGGTGGTGATTATGAAATAACCTGCATGCATCACACAATATTTTTAAAATCGAACTATTTAAGCGCATCAAAGATATAGACCCAACGTAGGATTTATATCAGGAGACCTAAAAATACATGACTGAACATAAAGTTATGACAAGGTCACTAAAAAAGTGGACATAAGATTTATAACAAAATCTTAAGAAAATAAGTGGTAATTTTTTGTAATGCGACAAGCCGTTTTGACTTAGAGGATAGAGCGCTAGCCTCCCAATGAGGTGATCCGGATTAATTCAAATTCCGCACCCAACTCTCACTGACCTCTGTGCTGACTTAAAATATCAATATCCTCATACAGATCATGGGGTAGAGTCCCCTAGTTATCAGGCTAACCATGAGAGGTTTTCGTGGTTTTTCTCTCCATTTAACGCGAATTCGGGTTAGTTCCATCAAAATCTCCTCCACTAAGGCGAATATCTCCCTATATTTGATCCAAGAGTTTCCTTTTCTTCTGGATTGGGTTCAATATTACTAGGCTACGGAGTCGAACGCTAGTTGTCGTAAACCCTAAATTGGGTCGGCTGTTGAACGACGGTTATAAATTCAATATATATATATATATATATATATATATATATATATATATATATATATATATATATATATATATATATATATATATATATATGTGTGTGTGTGTGACAAGGATATAGCAATTAATTTTCGGGAATCGGTTGCAAACGGGATGGGGTAATGCAATTTGAAAAAAAAATATCTTTCTAATTTTCACCCTATTTTTAATTGCAATTTGTCAATTATTGCACAGCGAAGATTTTGGTGCAGTCTATGAGAATAACAAATGGCGCACCCTTTACCATCATGAGTTATATAAAAAGTATAAGCAACCAGACATAGTTCATGTTATTAAGGCCAATCCCATTCGATGACTGGGACACCTTTATAGATCTGAAGACCAAAACCCCGCAAAAAAGTAACTTTTATTAAACCAGAAGGTACAAGAGAAAGGGATCGTCCACCGTCTAGGTGGCTGGACGCAGTTGAGGGGGACCTAAAGATAATAGGAATAACTAACTAGAAGCCATGGCACAGAATAGATCAAAACGGCAAAACCTTATTGGGACGACCTTGGCCTGTCATAGGCTGCAGTACCCAAAAAGAAGAAAGATTTTTAGGTAATTTATCTCATATACTGATTCAACATATCAGCGATAGTTGAAGTTTATTAAAGTGGAGTAAGTGGATTCAAAAGTTGAATATTCATTCAAATTTAGTCTTTGTTTTGAAAAAAAAATTGGTAGTAAAAAGATTCCGATGTACTAGGCAGTAAAGAGATCTTTTACTTTGTTTTTCTTCTAATTCCTAAAAATACCTCTGGACTTCTTTTAAATTCCAGAATATGGTTAAAATATTCTTTAAAATTTTCTTTGCATGCAGCATCCTTGAGTTACAGAGATAGACCATTTCTTTCTGGAATATTTTTCAATACACAATTTAAATCAATATTAAGTAGACAATCAGAAACTCACACGAATTTCATTAAGTTTAGGCAGTTATGTTTTGTCCCGCAGTAGGTTATGTGTTTTTAGCAATTCATGAAATTGACATATCGCAGTCAGGCAAGAAAAATGACACAAATAAAAAAAACAGCAATTTTGAGGTTATGCCAATAAAAAATATACAGTGAAACCTGTTTTTGTGCAGCCACAATGACTCCATTGAAGAGTTATCTGCTTTCCATTAGACAGAAGATCATTAATAATGTCAGAATAAGTTTTATAGTAATCTTTAAGTTGATTTTTCTCAAACGCTTCATTTTAGAGTTATGACACTGCTCTTGCCTGGGTGCGATATTTAAGTTAACTTGTATTATCATATTTTTGAAAATTAGTATTTTAAATTATGATACTATTTTAAATCTTAATATGATTTTTTTATTTCACCCTCTTTGTAAGATTTTCCTGTAAAACTAAAACATCTTTTATAACATTTTTCTTTCATTTTGACTGTTGTCACATGTATAAAAAAATAAAAACGCAGCAGTAGAGGAAATCTAAACATGCTTAATTTTTCAAGCAATTATCTTTTGCTCTGCTATAAATATTACTTTCACACACATGAACACACATTTCTCTCGTTGCAAAAGAAAGCAATTTAATTTTTAGAAACTATATTTTAAAACTAGAAAGTACTTTCGAAATGTTTTAGTTTCTTATAATTTCTGCTGCTCTTTAAGGATTTTCAGCGATTTTCTTGTTATTCCTAAATTTCAATTTTATTTTTTATGACAATTACTTTTCAAATCCCTTTAATTGTCCATTTCATCAAACACGATTGACATATTAACAAAATATTCACGATTAACAAATTAATAAACGGCTCTAACATAAAATTATAACAACTGTATATTTTATTAGAAAAATGTTCTTTAGTAGAAGATAGCGGTTTTAAGTGACAGATATGCGAGAAAAACACTGATGAATGCTGAACAGCTTTTGTTTGTTAAGTGGAGCGAGGAAGAAGCTGATTCTAACTAGAATGTGAACTCAAAATGTTTATTTATTAGTTACCGGTAATAAGAGCATTAGACTTAGATGTCTATTTGATCAACACATTTAAACATCCATTTTTACTTTTCAAAAATAACTTAAAAATGATTGAATTTGTTCGTAACATGCATGAAAGAAACTGCAATCTCAAAGAAATCGTTAAAAAGCTGTTAAAAGCAGGAGAGAGATGAACAGCCCTTTTTGACTCGAGACTTTCACATTTTAGGCGAAGACATGTCAAACTAATGTTTGTAAATCTCTTTAAGACGAGTTGAGCTTTTAAATGTCATTTTAATGCATTTAAGAATTATCGGCATTCTTTCCATTCTCATCTATTTTTGTACATTTTGTATTCAGACTGAAGATTCAGCCACAGTTACAATACTGTTCAGGGTCTCACTTGCGCTATTACAGAGGCAGTTTATTCTTTTAAAATTTTAATATTGGATTAAAATAACATATGCATTAATATTTGTAGTGTTTCAATTAAAATTGTCGACGTCATGCATGCTTAAGTTTATGTAGAAATTTAAATTTCATATTAAAGTGGGCCCTTTTTTTGCTATAGAATTTGTAATTATTTTTTATTTTTAGAAATTGCTACTAATTCTGTAATATAATAGAACAGTGATTCCTAAATGGTGTTCAGCCGAATCCTAGGGCTTCGAAGAAAAGATAATTCCAAAAGTTAGGTAGTAGTTTTTTAAGTAGTTTTTTTAAAACATGTGATTACATTTAAATCCAATCAATGATCCATTGTTTACTTAACATTTCGGTTGCTTTTATAAAATGAAATGCCAAAGAAAAAAAAATGGCAGGTTCTTATTTTTTAAGAAAACATATTTTTTATAATAATAATGAATGGAATTGACTATAAAAAAAGCAGATTTTAAAAAAGTGCAATTGCTTTTGAAACGCAAACAAATTAAAATAAAATAACAAAATTCGTTCACAAAAAATATGCCTACTTAATATTAGTTTCCAAATTCTATTGCACTCCTTTTTAGTCTTGATTCTTAACGAAAATCTAAATTCGGCTTATTTAATTTATTTTCAACTTATGTATATACGAGTGTATCAAAAACAAATGGACAAGGAATTCAAGTGTCCAACATAAAATATAACTTATGATTATTAATGATAAAACAACGAAAAACTTTCTTTCGCTTATTAAATATTTTCTAAATAAAATGGTATTTTATTTGTCACAATTGTATTTACATAAAACTTTGTTTAGTCCTAGTCAAAATGTTAACCAACAATCCTAATTTAGACCTTGAGTTGAAAAAAAGGGAAAAATTTAATAAAAATAAACAACAAGTAAGTCATTTTGCCCAGGCTTTCTATGTGATAATCTTGGAATTACCAACGCTTATCATTGGGGCCAAAATTGTGTAAATAAACCAGTTTTCTTTACTGCTGACAGTCAATTCCAACATAAAGATAAGAAATGTGTCTGAACACAAATTGACAATTAATACTATCCGGATACACTCAAAATACTCTCAAAATTAAAGTGAAAAATTAAATATGACAAAAACCTGATCGTGACTAATAAAACTACCTTATTAAATATTGACACTAGTACTTTAAATATAATCCCAACTGAAATTTTTGAAAAACTAAATGTCCAAAAATTTTTTCAAGTAAAATAGACAAAGGGTAATTTGTAACTTAACCAAGTATGAAATTTAAATTTAAAAAATTAGAAATATAGCTAGGAAAATAGAATTTTATCTTTTAAATACTGATCTACTTTATGCCGTATTAGGTATAAAGGAATCTATTGGATTTCAATTACTGATTGATTGTGTTAAACAGGCTGTAATGCAAAATCGGAGAAAACTGATCATTTTTCTGATTATAAAAGCAACTTATCTTTGCAGATTTCTCCTGAAATCCAGGTTACAGATTGCAATAAAAATACCATTATGAAAATGAAGTTAAAAATAAAAATGAGAAATGTTAAAACAGAAGAAAGACGAAAACAAAGAATGTTAAATCAAATAACAATAAACCAAATGATGAAAATATTCGTAAAAATGTTAAATAAAATAGAATTTTGACCATGAACATGAAAATAAGCAAAAATAAAAATGAAAACAAAGCAAATTTAAGGAAAAATAAAACAAAAAATGGCTTTAAAAGTAAAGATTTAAAAAGCATAACTGAAAATCTTAAATATTCTGGAAACTAAATGTGATAATAAGAGCTCGCATTGTCAAAATCGTGTTGATGGAATCATATAAATTCAAGATAATGAAAAAAATTCCTAACTTCAGGAAATTTTAAGAGATTTTTCAGATATTAAAAATAAATATGATGTAGGGACAATAAGAATGGAATGTCAAAATGTAAGATTAACATTAGATTTACCAGTGTCCTTACTAGCATACAAAACTTCTCCAAAACAGCAAGAAATAGATAAATAAACTGAAAAGAATTATTAAAAGCATAATATAATTAAAGAAACCTCCTCTCCCTATTCAGCTCCAGTAACTTTAGCTTATAAAAAAGTAGGTTGTGTATAGATTTGGTTTTTGGTATATTTTTTACTTATATTAGTTAATTTTCAAATTTTAAGCACCGTTTTTTTATACCAATGCTTGATCCTTTGCTATTTATCGCTATCTTTGTTTCTCATCTCTGCATAAGTGTAAGATTATGACAGTTGAGAACAGAGCTACAATTTCGCTATCGATGTTTTCGTGTGTATGTGTTGATTAATTAAATCAATATTGAATGTTGATACATTTATTTAGTGTGAATAATTCTTATCTTTAGTGTAGTATAGGAGGCCCCCTTCATTTGGCGAGAAATTTTCGTTTAGTTTTGTTGAATTTGTTAAGTTTTGCTGTTGCCCATTTCTGGTTACCATGATATACTTTGCGGTCTTTGCTTTGAATGACGTCACCTTCTGGTTACCGCAACTTTTGTCTACCTTCCATTTTAATCACGCAAAAAAATGCTTATGCTGTTATTTTATACAAGACTTGCAATATATGCATACAAAAAAAATTCCATTTTATGCACACAAAAAATGCGTATGCTGTTATTTTATACAAGACTTGCAATATATTTTAATTCTTTTGAATGAGTGTATATTTGAGTGTATATTTGAGTGAGTCAGTGTATATTTTTAATGCCACGTATTCTATAAAACATAAATAGTGTTTTCTATGGAAAATCCATAGTTTATATAATTGTTTGTGATTACAAAACTATATAGCCAAATAGGAAAGCAAATTTTAATTACGAAAAACGCTATTTAAAAACTTCTCCTAACATTCAATAACATTTTCAACATCTGCTTGGAAATAAATCAAAAAAGAAGACGAAAAAGATATACATCTTTAATCCCAATCGCAATCTCCAGCAATCTTTGAAAAATAAAGAAATAATTTCGCTCTCTGGGAAAAAAAATGACAAGAGAGATAGAGAAGCTAAGCTGCCTGTTTAGGTGGGAGTTATACGCAAGCAGACGGTTAACTGAGAAGTAAGCAGAGGGGCTCTGAAAATCTACTCACAGAAGAAATAAATAAGGAAAAAAAAAATTAATGAAATGAAAAATAAAAAAAAGGAGATTCAATCTTTCTCCGCTGTCTTCGTTTTTTGAAGGAAAATGAAAGATCCTTTAGTTAAATAAATTGTCCGCTTCTATTTTATCCCCAGTGCATTGAAAGTGAGGGAGATTTCGAAAGAAAAAAAAATGGCCGGTAGTATAGAATTTTAGAGGTTTTATAAATTCCAAGGAAGTAAATGAAAACGCAAAGGCCTTTAGAAGAAGTGAAAGATAAAATTTCTCTAAGTAAAGAATTTTTTTTTATCTCGCTAATATTATATTTCAGTTTTTATAGGTGTTGAAAGTTTCATATTTCATTCTTGTTTTCAACTTAATGTTTAAAATCTGTTGGCTAACTTGAAGTAAAATATCAAGTTTTTAATTTTAAACAAACATTTTAGTCATTTGAAACTATTACTTTTGTCATTAATTATTTCGTAATAATTACTGAATGCATATTAGTCCAATACGCACATAGGATGGCAGGGTTGAGTATTAACACAAAGGTTTATTAACACTAGAAAGACAGAAACTTAGTATATTTGCCCAAAAGCAGTCAAAATGACTGGATTGTAAGAGAATAACTAATGTGTAAAGACATTTGTATAAAATTAATTTTTTTAAATTTTTTACATTATTTACAGTTATATAACAAGTTATTAGTAAATATTAACAGTAAAAAAATTATATGTTGCACAAAAAGTCACAAAATTCTAAGAAATTGTGTCATTATTGTTTTTCTAATTGAAATTAAAAAACAGTCAAAATGACTTTCTTGGGCAATCTAGAGTTAAAGAATCAAAAGAGTTGATAAAAAATGATAATACAAGAACTTTTCCTTAAGATAATTTGATATAAAAAAGTTTTCCATGTGGTTAAATCTTTCCATACACTTTTGCTATAAGCCGATTGGCAACATTTTCCCATATAATCTTACAGCAAACTTTTTCTATAGGTAATGACACACTTTTGCCATACAGCAAGACAACAGATCTTCATTGCCCTATTGTATTTTTTCATCCAGTTTGTCTATGTAAAGAACTCCCCTAGCCATTCATCTTGAGCAGGGGTGGTAACTATGGTTACGAGGTTTAACTATTCATTATTTAAGACACGTTTTGGCTCAGGTCGACGAGAGAAAGGGAATCAGAGGAGAAAGAACCTCCCCTCTTAGAAATGCGCTATTCCTTGTTTCCATAGCAGCAGACGGCCTTAGACTTCTTGGAGAGGGGAGTTCTTTGTATAGATAAGCTACTGGCAAATTCATGCATAGACAATACTAAGAAAGGGTCATTGATTTACGGTGAACTTTTGGAACCCTTTTGTAAGAATGATTAGAATATGAGAGATTAAGGTGAGAAATTAAGTTACTGAAGATATGAGAAAATACAATAATTTTTGGGAGAAAGTGATGGTTTCTTACGGAACAATATCTGGATAATTCAAATACTTATAACAAAAATGGATTAGAAAGCAATTAAGGTAATGTTAATAATTAAGAAAATAAATTTGAAAGTTATTCAGATTTGTTGGTTCTTTACTCTTCATTAATAAAAAGTAATAA
This sequence comes from Parasteatoda tepidariorum, assembly GCF_982258835.1. Taxonomy (NCBI): domain Eukaryota; kingdom Metazoa; phylum Arthropoda; class Arachnida; order Araneae; family Theridiidae; genus Parasteatoda; species Parasteatoda tepidariorum. The sequence goes on along the minus strand of NC_141757.1, from coordinate 115,136,152 downwards.
CAATATCAATGATTGAGCACGTTATCGTAGAAGAGAACAAAATATAACATTTTATATTACCGTAATTTTTCCCGACACTGTTGTAGTCACGAGAGCTGAATAGGTTCTAGATTCTTCTAAAATCAATTCAAGCCGTAACGAAGTTGTGCATAAAATTGACTAATTTCGAAATTCAGAAAAACGTTATAGAGGCTAGTAGGATATTAATTCCAAGAAGTTTGAAAATCAACTTAGTCAGAAGTTTGAAGAAAAAAAATTCCAAATAAAATGACAGAATAGGAAGATAATCACAAAACTTTTAAAATCTCTTTTGGGATAGGATACTAATCCTTCGAGGTATCGGCGACACGTTTTCCTTACAATCGATCTGACGACAGTAGAAATTTTAGAAGTTGAAATGCTGCTTTTTTTGGTAAAGATAATCGAAAATAACTTAATAAGTTATGAGCTTCTATAACGCTGGTGAACTTTATAGTATTGTTTTTGATGTATTGGTTTAATTAACGTCAAATTTCACTGCAGTGTCTGAACTGGGGTAAAACAAGCCTGGTCCCTTACGCAGCCCTGTGTACTGTCCCATATAAATATCATAATATTATAACCGTCGTTGAACAACCGATCCAATTTTCTTGAGGTTTACGACTACTAATGTTCAACTTCGTAGCCTTGAAATTTTGATCCCAAACCAGAAGACAAGGGAACACTTGGATTAAGTATAGGGAGAAATTTGTCTTCGCGGAGGACTTTTTGGAGGAACTAACCAGAATTTGCTTTACATGAAGAGGAAAACCACGAAAACCTCCCACGGTTAGAGTGATTTCAAGGGGACTCTAGTCCATGATGCGTCTACTACTGAGAATATTTTACGTCAGCAGTGTGATCGGTGTAATCCGGATGCGGAATTCGTATCGACAGCCATCGTTATAATATTTTGTTATAATTATTTAAAAAAGTAAGTTGAATAAAAGCACCGGTTCAAATAAGCACAAACAGCAAGCCCTGAATATCAAAGTGACCCTAGCCGTGAATGGTAGACATTTCGGGGTCCCGTAGTGGACTGATCGCTAAGACTCGGTTCCCAGAAGAACATCGAAGTCAAGCATCACTGGCTGCTGTCTGTGTGCTGGTGGGTTACCACTTTGATCAATCTACGATAGGACCGAATTTGCGTATTACCAAGCGTTTCACATTTGGAGAAAAACTCGTAAAACTGTTCTACCGAAAAGTGCTTGACTTCCGACGCAGGTCGTTGGACTACTGCAGTGGGGGGGGGGTGCCATTCCCTCTGCAGAGGATCAAATATGCGATGGTATGTCGTCTGATAATCCTCAGGGATATTTTCCAGACCATCGCCAGTAGCCCATTGGGCAGCTCTAGTGCTGCGTAAATAAAGTGCAACTACAGCTGGACATTTCGGGTCATACATTGCTGTTCAATTCTCGATTCTTAAGCAGATAACATTGGAAGGTTGGCTTCAATTGTGGTCAAAACCTTTATCACAAAACTCCAACAAGGTTTATGGATGAATACCAACTGAGCCATGCACACTTGAATTAAAGTTAAATTTAACTATGCTAGTTAACGCATAAGGAGGTTTCTAATTAATAGTTTGCATAAACAGCCCTTTTATATCAAGATTAAATCTAAAAGCCCTACACAACATGATTTAAAAAAACGTTGTGTGTGAGAACCTTAGCATGCAAAGGGGAGAAAAAAGTTCAAAAACAAGCTCTGTAATCAAAAGTAAAAAATTATATTCTTTTATAAACGTTTATGTGTGTTATTATTTAATCTTTTAAAAAATATTGGCCTCACAACATTTCTATTTTGCAGGAATAGTGATTAATCAGTTAATCTAAAGAAAACGCAAATAGAACGTTTGACTTTAATTCGTGTGCTATCTGAGTGTATGTTTTGCATCTTTTCTACGTTTGTACGTGCTATTCAGGAACATAAATTCACCTAACGATTAACCTGTAATGTCTGTTTTATATCGGTTAAGATATCTGATAGTTCCCCCCTTTGTTAATCAATTATAAAATAATATATAAGAATTTTTTTTTTCCAAATATGAAACGCTTGGTAGAAAAGCGTAATTGTTAGCCGAAAGACATTTTGCATTAAAATAAGTACTTCAGTTCTTGAATGCTTTCATAGAAAGGTTATTCAAACAGAATAATATCAAAATATTTTAAGTTTGTAGTAAAAGTTATACCTAAAAAATTTTAGGGACTAAAAACACTGCTCTCCCAGGAGTTCAAGAAACAGGTTGTATATGATCTCGGCACCTAATTTTTCTTCCAAAGCTCTTTTTAAATGCAAACTGCAACATCTCCTCAAAATAATACGAATTACGATAAAACAGATGTTTCATAAGAATAAAAGAAAATTCTGCTGTATCCGCTCTTTTCCACAGATGAAATTTTTTAATACTCTTCATTTGGAATTTTTCCTCTCAAAATTCTCAAGTGGGATGCTTTTGAAAAATGTTATATTCATCGTGATATGGAGTAAGATTTTCTATTTTTCATACATTTTTAAAATTTTCTACGTGCCATAAAAATTGAAGTAGATTTAAACAATACATAAGTTTTTTTTTTTTTTTGAGCATTACCGTAAAAAATAGTGGCATAAAATTTCTGAGAAGTTGGTGTTGAGCTTTTTAAAAATAGTGTGTGGAAGAACACGTTCTTTCAAGTTTAAATATTCAGGTATATTCAGTTATATTCAGTTCATTATAATCAGGTATTTTCAGTTCAGTTCAATATTCAGTTCAAATGTTCAAATATTCATCGAGCATTCATATACTCTCTAAACAAGTGTAATTCAACGTGTAATTCTCCAAATAATTGTAACTCTCTAATTGAGCGTAATTAAAATAAAGCACGATTAATTAAAAAACACTTACACCAAACTCACTTGCTTTCATGCCATTTGTTAACTATAAACTTCCGAAAACTTTCGTTCACTTCCAAGAACACTATTTTTGGAGTATTTGGAAATCGTCCGTAGATAGATTACATTTGGGTGCTTGAAACTTTAGAAAAATACTACCCTATGTAATTCAAATCAGATTTAATTTTTAATACTATTAACTAATAATTAATTCTATCTAACGCCGTCATACGTGTATATGTCACCTGATTGGCCTCTGAATCGGCGAATGCCCTGATTTACCCACGATGACGACGCCTGTAGGTATCTATTAGGATACTTGCAAGTGACGTAGTGCGAGTATCTCGATCCTAAATGGTTATTGAAACGTGGCATTTGCTTACGATAGCAACTTTTCTTTCCATTATATTTCGAGTAATCCCAACCCGTCATGTATCAATTCTCGTTAGTGACACATTCTATATTCTTTCACAAAGATTTCAAGTCCTTCACGATATATTTCTTAAATTACACTCAGACAGGCATGCAGCTATATAGAACATAAACTAATTATGCATCGAAGTTGCCAGGTACACGAAACAAAAATATATCACGGCTACAATAAAATATGTAAACAAACAATAGATTTAAGTCAAGTAAAAGATGTAGGCGAGAACGTACAAATTCTATATGGCGCTGTATTTAATTAACTTCACATTAATTAACATCCTAACTTATGTGGAGAAATTTAACTCAACTTCAACAAGCCTTTTTTATTATAAGCAATAATCTGGCACTGACGTCATAGGTCACATGTGTGGGCATCGGTGATTTTTTCCTGAAGTACAAGCACCCAATTGTCCCCAAAATGGCGTTAATTTATTGTTTTCTAAGCTGTTATATATCTATTATCTATTTAGTTATCTATTTAGTTATTTATTATATATCTATTTAGTTATTGAAAACTAAAGATGGGGGAAACTTCTTTATTTTAAAAGTAGTGAAAAAGGACATTTCTGGAGTTCTAACTATTCCAAACACTGAAGATATAGCTGTGATATTACACTACACCTCTTTTGGTGTAAAGCGGTAGTCCTCCATTTCTGTCAGGTTAAACTACAATTTAGGGGAATAAAATGAAAGTATATTGCACAAGAAACACGAATAGTGAATAAAAGTTCCAAACAGTGGTAAATAAAACTCGTGAATCTAACATCAAAAACACCGAAGTGAAATTAACAATAGCATAGACAAAAATAGCTTAAAAAGTATTGTTTCGTTTGGTTAAAAAGAATAAAAGAAAATTACAACAAAAACCTCTCTGCTATGTCTAATTTTTTTCACATATACAATTTTTAACTATTTTTCCTTTAAGTTCTTCCTCTCAAAACACCATCTTCCTTTTAACGGGATCTAAACCTTAAAAAGAATCATATCTATTGCAATATTCAGTCCTATTTCTATTAAAGTTTTGAAAATTTCTGGGTGTGAAAAAGTTTGAAGTAGATCTGAGCTAAACATATATCTTTTATTTAACAATATAAGTAGAGAATCCAGGGCAAAGTGATGACAATACTACAAGTACTTAAATAATCCTTTTTTTCTGTAGTTTCACCTAGCTAAAAGAATAAATGCATTCTTCAACATTCTACTAAAGAAAGGGAAATGAAATAAACAACAACTGAGGAAAAAAGTTTTTTTTGTTGTTAAAAATACTGCATGAGGTATTCTTGCAAACTCAGCCAAATCCATATTTCACTATAGAGAAATCCAATAAGCACTCAACTTCAGAGGAAAAGACAGAAAATCTCGCGTTTAAGAAAATAGCTGAACATAGGCACATGGGAGAATTTCTAGAAATAACTAGCTATTTGTGAAAATTCAAAACGACTGTTATGGAATATAAACGACGCTGTTTTTTGTGAAGTTCTTGAAGTTGAGAACCTCAAACATGACAGCTCTCTTTTGAATGTTGAATTTTGCGAACGAAATCGAAAATGGCGGTTTAAAATACTTTAGTGGTTGTATAAAAGTTCGATTTAAATTATAGCGATATCCATTTCATGTTGAATATTTTCCTTTTATATCGTATTTCCATGCTATTGTGGTTTTCTTACAGTTGGAATAATGTATCAGTATTAAAAGGAGTTTTAGGTAAATAAATTAGATATTTAAACGCGGCAAAGAGGTTATTTTGATTAACTTTGAATTAGTATTGCATTGATTGATATGAAATATTGATATTGATTAATAACACAGGGGAACAAATTGTTTGTTGCATTTAAACAAATACTCGATCTTTGCTCAATTTGGATGTGGGGATCGCCAATCTGAAAATATGAAAGTAGTGAAAAAAAATTTCAGTAGCTGTTAAAGCCACAGATTGTTTTTTTTAAAAAAAACTACATTTAATTTTTTAGTTTAGTTCTTTGTGGAAATGTACAAGTTTATAGAAATGTTAAAGATAATGAAGAGTCGTGTATATGTTGCAACGCACTTCTAGGGGAGTTGGAGCGCACCGTCAGGATTCAAACTACATTGGAGCCCATGTCTGGAAATGTCGTCGTACGTGGCTAGGGGCACTTTCCTGTTATGACCTGTTCAGAAGCCCACGAAGAAATAGTTCATGATAAGGAAGCGCCCCTAGCGACGCACGACTACATTTCTGATTATGATTACTAATGAAGTTTTAATTCTGATGATGTGCCCTAACGTCTTTAGAATTTTACTGAGATTTAAGTGATCCCCTGTTTATATATAACATTTTCAAACTTCTCAAAAATAGATTTAAAATTTCCTCTAAAAAAACTGGAAACCTACTGCTAGTTTGAAATCAATACGTAAAGATCTATTAAAAAATCTCATACAACAGAAGAAAAAAAATGTTTCCGCAGTGTAATAAGGGGCAATCAATATTTGTAATATTAATAATATTTGATATAAATTGATACGTAGGATAATTTATGTTTGTAATATTGATCGATTGTTAGTTTAAATTGGTTAATGGAATTTTTGAATGTACCAGATTAGTGAAATGAATTCCGTGTTAGTGAATGAAATATTTAATTACAGTTATTATATTTAACAAAGTTGAATTTGTTAGATTAAATTGTTTATTGATTAGTATTCGTACTTTACCATTCCTGAGTGATATTTTATATTGATATAATAGATAAATGACATTAATAATTTTTATATCGACTAATAATATTAGCTCATTACTAAAATTAATTATGATCAAATGAATTAAATCTTTAAACAAATGTTTAATTCGGTAAAAAAATATTTTTATGTATAAGTTAATAAGAAAATCGCTAAGCAAAATGTATTTGACACTATATTTGGCAGCTTTAACTTCCATCTTATCCAACAATTTACAATATCAAGCTGGCGCAGTATAGCCGACTTTGGTTCTAGTGTCATTAAATTATATTCAATATAATCTTAATAAGGAACGTGGTCAGTCTGGCAAGGAAATAATGCACTTTGCGAAGATATTTTAAAAATTCTCATAATGCATTGTGTTATATGTTAGCAGCTTCAAATTACGTCTTATGTGCAGTGCGTAAAGTTTAAGCAAAATCGGTCGAATAGTAACTAAAAAATTTAATTTAAAAAAAAGTGAGTTACTTAAAATTCGATTTCTCGGGAACTATTTAACCGATTCCGGTCAAATTTCGTATTTTGCTGTATAAAATTACGATCTTTAAAAGGATGCAAAAATTGTGTACCTAACAATTCACGCTTTCTTCGCTCTTAAATAAAAAAATACAAAAATATTAAGTATCCACTAAAAGTTATTTTTCGCATAGACTTGTCTTTGGATAAACGAATTTCATAATTGTGTGTTAAAGTTTTTAAATTCTCTTAAAAAGTTTTCGAGATACGTAAATAGTAAAATTAACATTAAGAGAGTCAAACTTTGAAGTGCACTCCTGACAAAACTATTCAGACCATATTTCCCAAATTGTAGCTACCCCTTATATTTTGGGGGTCAGAAATCAGAATCCGCCGAAAAGAGGTACATTTATTCAGAGATACTACTTTTTTGTGTCTGATTTCGTAACTTAAATTTTCGTCTTCGCTTATTAGTTAGCAATATAGTACCCCCCTCGAGCCTAACTAGATTGAGTCCTAGAATGAGAAGAATTCGGTCAAAATTTATTTAGAGTGGTCCATTTTTTTTGTGCACTGTTCATGGTGTCTCAAATTTTATGTCAGAAATATTCTTTTTTAACAAAAACAGGTTTCTTATAAAAATATAGGGTTGTGCATTATTTTTTTATGAACACATCGAGCACGCTGTGTGGGGTAACTTATTGAATATCATATCGGGCCTCTCGGATTTCGCTAATGCTGACTCTTCTGCTCACCTTTTTTCGAAATTTTCAATGACTTAACCAGTCCTGGCTGTTTTCTTCTGATCACGACTTGCTTGAAAGTTGCTCAATTTCGTTGATGAAGTGGTCAACTTCCTCTAAGATGTGGAAATTTATGTGCTAATTGGAATAAACCTTGATTGAAAAAAATAAATAAATGACTAGTAAAAGCACGACCTAGAATTGCGTGGTTTTTGTGTCCAATTTTGGTCACCAACATGGAAAATTGCGTGACTTAGGAATAACTTAACAGCTCTTAAAATATTACACAAAATGCAAAAAGCATCGTTCAATTTTAATAACTCTGAGAGTTCGTTAATATAATGTCTTCATCTTGTTGGCAACTGTTTATAGCACGATCTGCTCAAAATTCACTACATACAAACATTTTTAAGCCCTCTCTATAAACTAAGATTTCAAATAGTAAACAGACATGCTAAATCCAACTCCAGGTTTTGTGGCTTTGCTTTCTATTGTCAACTAAAATTAACGAGAAGAAAGGATAATGCTCTGGTATCTATAAGATGGTTAGGAGCCGTGGTGGCTAAGGAGATGGAGCGCTCGTCTCCCATTGAGATGACCCGTGTTCGAAATACAGTGATGTCGATACAAATTCCGCACCCGGCTCGCTCCGACCACAGTACTAACGCAAAGTTATCCTCAGTGGTAGGCGGATCATGGGTTTGAGACCCCTTGCCATTAGGCAAATGAAGGGAGGTCTTCATGGTATTTCTCTCAAGTAACGCAAATGCGGCGTAGTTCAAACCACAGAGGAAAATTTCTTTGAATACTTTATCTAAGATTCCCCTTGTCTTCTGTATTAGGCTAAAATTTGCAAGGCTATGGAGTTCAACATTGGTAGTCGTGAACTCAAATTTGGGTTGGTTGTTAAATGACGGTTATGGAATGAAATAAATTAAGATGGTTGGATGGTTGAGGTGCGTGATGCGGATTACTTCAATGGTTTACCATCTAATCTTAATTCTAGAATAATAGTGAGCGCATGTACCATCTTTCTCTTTGAATCATCAATTCAATATGGGTGAATCCTAGACTATCATTATAGAACCTCTAAACCAACGCAAGTAAAAAAAAACATATTTACAAGAATGAACCTTCTGTAGAAAAGGGACATTTTTACATTTTCAAACTACTGATTTCTCTTAAAGATGAAAGTTGATTATGATAGTTATGATCTCAAGGTTTATGATTTCATGAAAATTACATATCAGACGAAAACACGGGGATACATTTCTTGACTGTTACATGAGATTTTTTTAACAGATCTTACATGTAGTATAGCAAATTTATAGCAAATTTTAAACCTGCAATCTGTTTCCTTTTCCAAGCTATGCTTATGACATTTTTAGTTAATTTTTGTCGAAAAGTTAAAGTTTTAAAACGTTTTATATAACTTCAAAAGTTGTATATAAATATTACTTTCTGTGCTTCTGAACAAGTCACAATAGGGGAAGCACCCCTAGCCGTGTACTTTGACATTTTCGGGCGTGGGTTCCTATGCAGTTTTAATCCTGATGATGTGCTTTAACTCCTTTAGAAGTTAATCGCAACATTTATGCGACTCTCTGTCATATATAAGGTTTTAAAATTCGCACATTTAGGGAAAATTAAACTAAAAATGTCATTAAAAAATTAGTTTTAGGAGCAAAACTATTTTCAGGTTTGAAATCTGCTTAGTCGAATTTGTCGAAATAAGTTTTTATATAAATGTAGCAAAAATGTATTTCCCAGTTTAATATAATTATGAATACATTTTTGAAGTTCTGATCAAAGCGCAACATATTATTATTGTAACGTGACTGGTATATTCTTTTGTGATTAGTTTAAAAGAGCTTAAAAGAAATATATCTTAAAATAGTCGTTGTGTTGAGCTTTAAATTCCGCGTAGGAAGTAAAGCTTTATTATTGATTTACATCCAAATACCACACTGCGTGGTTATGGAAATTAGTATGTGGGAGTTTATTACAATTATTTTAATTTCAAAAATTTAAGAGATGAATTTTATCGACCTGCAGGTAGCAAATACATACTAAGAACGACTTCAACTTTTTTATCTCTCTAAAAATGCATTATAGTTCAACCTTTTCAATATAATGAAATTGCGGGTAAAAGGGGGTCGGTTTTTTAGGTCGAGTATTAGTTCTTGCGTATAACTTAAACTATAGCTTTAAGTTTTTTTAGGATATTTCTTATTAAAGAAAACCATGATTTTTTTTTAGAAATAGCCTGCTTTAGATCACTCGCAAGAGCAAAGTCGCATTTTAATTGAAGGATTACAAAATTATGAGGTAATCGAACAGAAATTACCTGAACTAAAAGAAACGTGTTTGTAAACAACTTTTTTTTAAGTGACTAAACTGAATTAGTAGAGACTTATTTACGATTTTCTACAAATGAAATTCATTCTGCAGTAAATACCTTCAATTATGAAAGTTTTGTTTACTATAATTTATTACATATAGTTTTAAAGTGAACAAGAAGTCAAGCTTAAAGAGAATTTCTTTATTTTTGTAAATAGGATTTTAAATATAATACATTTAACAAAATGATCCTAAACCTTTCCTTGATTAAAAACTTTATTCCCTTCAAAAACATACAGGTAATAAATAAAAGTCAACATATTTCAAGCGCTCAAAAATAGGCTCCCATTTTCACGACTTGCCAGACATGAAGGAGAAGAAACAAAAATGATTTGAAGTGTAAAATATGAAACTGCCAAGCAGCCGATAGAGAAAAAATATGAGAAATAGGCGTAGTGGAACAATAGTGACTGAGAAGATAAAATGCATTTCTCTTCGCTAAGAGAGGTGGTGGGGAAGTAATGTCGTTAACACGGAAATCAGTATTCATTTAAATAAAAATAAAATTCCACGATCAGCTGATGTGACTAGGGTGGAAATATTGTTATTTCCGATTTGTATGTTTCTGAATCGAATATTTTTAATCAAGCAATATACAAGGTTGTTCAAAATGAATATAGTGATTACAAACATCTATAACTATTTAATAAATAATAATTTATCGATAAGATTAACACAGAATGTAGATATAACTTCAAAATTTCTTTACGCAAGGCGCAGTGTAGCGGAATCCTGTGCATGCGCGAGTTCATGAGTGAAAATGGCGAGTCCCGTTCAGAAAGCATTCTGCGTGTTAGAATTTAACAATTGTCATTCTATTATCACACTGGGGTACGATGGTTCACACATTTTTAAATCAACATCTCACAAACTGTTGGATTGGTCGATGTGGAGATGCCCAAGATGCCAAGTTTTCCGCGATTTCTATCTATGGTGTTATGTGAAAGACGTGGTGTATGTGCTTCCCTTGCCCAAAGCAATTGAAGAACTCAAAGAACACATTTGTCACGGTGACTGCACAAATGCTCCAAAATGGAAAACGGCCTAGATGTTGTCCATATGACTAAGGGAAGTCACATAGAAAAACTGTGACGCATATTTTCAAAATTTTGAAGTTCCTTCAACAATTTGCGTAAATTTTATCGATAAATTCTTTCTCATTAATTAGTTATAGCCGTTTGTAATCGCTATATTCATTTACAATTATCCTGTATTTCCGCTTCAGTTTCCTGGGATTACTTATTTAAGAAGTTTATTACTTCCAGCAAATGGCCTTCCTCCTGAAATGAATAAGTTCAACAGGCTTAGCATAATGTAATACATAGAATTACAAAGTGAACCAGTAGAACTAGAAGAGATTAATTATTATTTCTTGTAAATGATATTCCTTATGAAGTAGTTTTACTGGCTCACTTTAAAATTCTGTATATAACATTATGCTAAGCAATTATTTCCTGTTGAACTTATTCCCTTTATAAGGAATGTCATTTACAAGAAATAATAATAAATCTCTTCCAGTTCTTCTAGCTCACTTAAAAATTCTACATATAACATTATATATAACATTAATGTTATATACAGGATTTTAAAGTGAGCCAGTAAAACTAGAAGAGATTTATTATTTCTTGTGAATTGAATTTCAAAAATACTATGTTTAAGTAAAAGATACTTGTATAATATAGCTTGTAAAAAGCATTCTCTTCTTCTCCTCTAAAAGCATTCTCTGAAGTAAATGAAGTAAATCACAAAAAAAATGTATTCATTATTTCTTATAAAAGAAATTTTGAGTTTTGAGTAATTTAGTTGAAATTGAACGAGTTGAACTAAATGAGTGTTCAAAAATAAGCTTTATTTTTCTCGTAAATGGTATTTCAAAAATAATGTGCCTAACAGAAAAAGTTTCTTTTTGTTTTAAGTTATAGAATCTTAATTGACAATAGGGAATTGTAATGAATTAAACTAGAAGAATTTTTTTTGTGAATGTTATTTTAAAAGGAGTGAGTTAATCTAGAAGAGTCCTAATCCTAATCCTAATAAATCCTTAATCCTAAACATGTACCCAAGATGTAATTGTGAAACTTGTACTACTTTTAATTAATGTTGCATTAATGAATTAGGAAAGTACAGAAGGTGGACAAAATAATGGAAACGCTTCTATACTAATAAATTCTTTCATATTTCTCCAGAAATACCAAACAAAATATTTTATAACTTTAGAATTATTAAGATCACCCAATTTCTCCTACACATCAGTAAAGGTTAAAGTTTTTAGAAATTTGAAGTACCGACAATAAATTACAAACGGACAATAATGTTTTAGAACACCCTATGGCAAAAAATGTATCAGTAGATTTGTAAATTGTAACAGTTATTTTGGTTATAATATGCAATAATTACACAAAATTTCGTAAACCTAGCTTCAATATTGTCACGTAAAATAAATAGGACTTAGTCTATAAAGTACGAGAGCTTTATTCAACACCTACAAAGTAACTGGGCCTCGGTTTGAGACACCCAGTCTTTTATAGGAATAATAACAGGAAATAATATGCTAGAACATTCTAGAAACTTCTAGAAGAAACATAAATAATAGCTTATTTTGGAGTTTTATATATTCTTACAGTTCTGCGGATCGAACCCTGAATCGCAGTCTTTCCAGGACGACGACTCTGACCTCCTGGCCACACTGACACGTCAATATTTGGTAAGATACGGGCATTTTTATAAAAAAAATTTACTTTTTTTGTCATAACTTTAAAAATATTCAATAAAATTAAACAAAATTTTTGAAGCAATTATGAATGAATTGCAAAATTATTGCCTTAAAATTTCAGAGCAATTTACTTAAAACTGCTCAAGATATGAGTTATTAAACTAGTTCTTTTATGCTACACATGCGCGAGAAAAATTTAAAAAAAAAACATTTTCTTAATTTTGCAGTGAATCGTATTTGGCAAATCATGGAGAAAATTTTTTTTTTATTTGAATATCACAAAAATTTAAAAAGTTTCAATTAATTTTCAAAGTAGTTTTCATACCCTTTCAAAGAAAAATCAAAATAATAAGGGGTTTTCTACAAATAATATTTTTTGTCATATGAGCGAATTTATTAACAAATAATACCTCACAACAAGCGCTTATGCACCAAAGTGTGATTTAATAAGGAAACAAAACAGGCGAAGTTGCTATAGGCCTGTTTTCTTTCATAAAATACTGGCAGTAGCCTGCCAGTATTAATCTCAGGCCAGTAGCAAAATTTCCTAATTTTGATATGCATATCAAGTATAAAAAGTATATCAAGTTCTTAATATTGCTTTTTCAAGCCATTCGAGTACGTGTGGACACTAGCCATAATTAATTTTATTCCGAAGTTTGAAATATGAATACAAATATTGTACTTAAATTTGTTGCTAAGAAATAGAAATTTTTGTTTTCATTTTTTACATAAATTCTACAGTACAAAACAAAAATGATTATTTGACATTAAATTTTTATGCAATAAAAGTGCAAAAATTTGATTGACTTTTAAAAGAATTAAAAAGATAAGATTAAAGTATATTTTAAGTGACATAAAGAACCAAATACTTATTATGATATTCGTAATTTTTATTTTTTTAAATGATCTTAATTGCTTTATAAATTCGAGACAATTCGCTTATAACAATAAATGCAAAACTATCCATGCATCTTTTAAACATAGTTTTAAAATTGTGTCACAGATCGCATTAAATTATACATTTTTAAGATTTCAACCATCTATATATCGTTTTTTTTCCCTCCGCTATATTAGTCACCAAACGCGAGGAAGACAGTTTCAGTTGAAAAAAGAAAAAAAAAGAAAACAGATAATAATGTAAAAAAAAAAATGAATTAAGAATTTAAGGTAATCAAGTATTTGGCACATAAAATCAGTTTCTTTGCGAAAGAAAATCAACCTACACTAAAATATTTTTGTTGATGTTTAATCTGCTTTATATTTCAGTTTTTTTTTATGAAGAGATCTTACGTTTCTTTATTTGTCTTATAATATTACCAATTTTATAAGATGTCTGACAAACTTGATTTCTTTTAGAAACAGTAAAAATGAAATAGAAAAACAATGGCTTTACATTCATATGATGCAATTTATTACTCCCTAAAAAAATCCTGAAATAATAAAACATCTGCGAATAAAGCACACGTAGTAGAAAGAAAAATAGAAATGAAATCTAATTTCGATCTTCATCTACACTACAGCAATATATTGAAAACATAACAACAAATGAATTTTATTCAAATCACACGGGGAAGAACTCTTTGTGAAACAAATTTTGGTGCTATTTGAAAAATAAACATATTAGAGTTTCTTCCTTAAATGTTAAATGTCATTTGGCGACGTTGAATGCTTGTTTACTTAACAAGCGATCTCCTAATTACGTAGACGGTAGTTGAGAATATTTTATAAACTATGAAAAATATTTTCCAAGAATAAGTTGACATTTCTTTGCCTTTTCCCATGAGCTTTGGGTAGAGTTCATAATGTATATTTTTCGGGGAAAATTTGATGAAAATATAATTATAAGTTCAATTTTGTGTAGCATTTCAGGAAAAATTGAGAGTTTAATTTATGTATAATTTTTTAATTTTTTGTAGTTGTGGGAAAAAGTAAAATTTCAGTAAGCAATAATGTTTTTGATAAATGGACTAGTTAAAATCCAGCTATCTGTTCGCATGATTGATATTCTAAATTTTTATGTTTGTTAATTGTTATGTCTTTCTTCCTGCCTCTCAGTGTTTTAAAATGGACAAGATGTTTTTTAATTTCCTCCATTAATGTTTTCTCAGAATCTTTATCAAGAATGAATTCGAAAAAAGTATGTCCATTCGAAATCACAATTCAATATTTAAATAAGAAAAAATAGAGTAATGCTCGCAAAATAGAATGAATCACTACTGAGTAAGGCGGTCTGAAAACTCAAAATATTTATTTCTTCTTCGGGGCAAAAAGGGGATAAATTGAAAAATGTTATTAAAACTTTCAACCGCGAGAGGATTTAACGTGTACCTTGCTGCGCGCACATGTCAGCAACCAGTATCAAACTCATGACCAGCAACTGAAGACAGGCTCCTTTATTCTTGCACTATTTTTCAAATAGTGCAAGAATAAAAGAGCAGATCTCGAATCGATACCAACTGATCTCAAACTTGGAGATATATGTATGAAAATATGCTCGTCTCGTATATGTTTTCTATGGTGAAGTATCATACGAAATGAGATGTTAAAACTCTCATACTCCCCTCTCGAGATTATCAAAACACGCCAATTTAATTCGTATCATACACATATGAGATAATGTACCAAATTCGTATTATTTTTGGGGAAAAAATGCTCCATCACGAAGTCTTTGACAATACACCCATGCTACATATAACTATTTGCAGTTCCTTCCCATAAAGGCAAGAGGCATTTAAATGACTTTTTACACAATGGGTCGCCAAACTTTTTTGATCATCGACCCCTATATAATTTTTCGAAATCTCCATCGACCTCCATAAAAGTAATTTTCTGTTAATTAAAATAAAACTCTATTAGATACTATGTTTGTACATTTATTTTATGATTTTAAACATGTATTGAAGTAATAGTAAAACATTGTGAAACAATAGTTTTTTGAAGAAATAAGTAAAGTAACTACAGATTTATTGCTTCTTAATCAATGAGATGGGTGTGCCTGGTGTTTTTTGCAAGGTACGCTATATTGGGTTCAAAATTGGTCAATTTTAATCTTAAGTTCCCTCAAAACTCCACATTTAATCTATTTCTGTACTTGGTTAAGATTGAATTTACGTGACTGTAACCGGTATCAACCATATAGAAACTCGGAAATGCTAGCATAAATGGCTGAACTATTTTGTAAAGTTTTACATATTTTTGCATTATATTTATATTTGTCCAAAACTTGTTTATTATTAAATTTTTAAAAAGCGTCTTTGCTTCAAGATCCGATAATAATTCAGCAAGCTTATCTTGCACGTTGATGTCGACGTTTTCAATTTGAGCAGAAAATGGCACAATAATCCAACCAGGGATGTCAATGTTTTCCAAATCAACATAGCGCAGTTTAAAATCGTCGCTCAACTTTTGAAGATGACTTGTATATATATAAAAGTTTTAATAATGACACTGCAAATATTCAACACAGTTTGCAAAGATAACTGAAACTGCGTAGGATATTTGCGTTTCTAACGTCAATGCTTGTCACACGTGACATTTGGACAAGTGCACATTGACTTATAAACAAGAAGTGCAGAGTTCGTGCCACTGGTACGTAAATACTTGTTTCACCCGAATAAATATACGTTTATTAATTTATGTTCGATAAAGAAACTGATATTAAGTCAATCATAAAAAAATTCACAAATTTTACATACTCAATTAGGTATGTGTGATTCGCGTATTAAGAACTGTTTTTTCTTCGACCCCCAATCGACCCCCGCTTTTGTTAAATAGACCCCTGGGGGTCTATATAGACCACTTTGGTGACCTCTATTTTACACTATATCTTTCTTTACCAGCAATTGACAAGGTCACTTTTGGCTGTATATTCTCAACATTTAAAAAATCAAAGTCGATTGGGATTTACAGTTTTAATTCACAGCCTCTCAAATGTATAATTAATTTTAATTGTGCACTTAATTTGACGCCTATTATAAAAAAAAAATTTAAAACTTATATGTTTTGACTCTAAACACACCATGATCATGCTACTAGTTCAACAACAACCTTTTTCACTATCAAATTTCGAAAACTATTATCATGACCGAAATAATATGTTTTTGCCTCCCATATTATAACCTAATGAAGTGAACAGTTCCTCTAACGGTGACTCGCCAAGAGTTACTGCTCTAAATTAATATTTGAGAAATGTGTCAGATTAGCTGTTTGTTAGATTATGATCATTAGTAAATAGACGTACGCAAATTCAGCTCCAAACTGGTGATTTGGGTTCATTAATATATCTTGTCTAGAGGAAGATTTGTTTGACCATCGGAAGTTCACAGTTAGGTGTTTAATGCTTGGTGCAACCATCATTCGTCATCGGTGGAAATTATTGCCATTTTCTACTTGGCCATTCTTCAAAAGCATTGAAAGATTATATTTAAGAAATTTAGCATTAAAAGATTATATCTAAGTATTCATATGATTTGAGGTGCTTTATTTCAGTTCAAAATACCCATTTCAAACTTTTTGAAGCAACAGGTTGATTTACTGCTAGTTCTGAATCTTTTAGTTATACAAGATGCATAAATACTGTTAAAACCCAGAATTTCATTCAGATTTGCGGTTATCTTAATATGGTGCAAGGTTGAACCATATCATCTTAGTTTATAATGGCTAAACCATATGGTACTATGCATCTTGGATGGACAAATAGTTCAATTTTACACTTTATTAAAAATGTAACAAATTCGCACTGCTATAGAACATACGTTATGGATTTTCTCACTGCACTTTTTAAACCCGATACTATGGTTCAATTTAAATGAACCCAATGAAACACTTTATTAAAGTTATAGCAAATGAAATTGTGATTCTACTAATATTACGGTTTTCACATTGCTCTTTTTAATACGATACTACTGATTTGACTTGAATTAACGCGTAGTTAAATTAACACTTAATTAAAGTTGAAGCAAATTAATATGTAATTCTACTGATATTACGATTTTACACATTTCACTTTTTAAATACGATATCATGGATTCCAATTAAATCGACACATAGTTCAATTTAACACTTTATTAAAGTTGTAGCAAATAAAAATGCAGTTCTTACGATATTACGATTTTCCCATAGCAATTTTTTAAGACGATACAATGGTATCAACTTGACACGTAGACCAATTCAACACTTTACTAAAGCTATAACAAATTAAACTGTCATTTTACTGATAATACAATTTTTCCCACTTCACATTTTAAATGCGAAATTGTGAATTCCACTCGAATGGGCCAATTTAACTCTTCATTAAAGTTGTAGCAAATTAAATTGTATCTCTACTGATATTACAGTTTTTCAAATTTTAAAAAATAAAAATATATATGTCATACGGCTGCGAGATAAAAATGAGTGTTCTAATTTTTTCTGGAAAACTAATATGTTATTTGTTAAAAATGAAATGTATTTTTTAGATTTATTTGTAGCATAAAAATAATTTTTATGCAGTCGAAATATTAGAATCGGGAGGGAAAAAGAAATTTTATTAGCGAACATAGCGAAGAGTAAAAATAAGAACGCCATTGTTACTTTTAGTGAAAAAAATAATAACTAGAAATACAGAGTTTAAAATAAATTTTCAACAAAGCATGCGACACATAACAGAAAAAAATAAAAAAACGTTTTTTTGTGACGTCAGATATAGTTAGCTTATTTAATCAAAAAAATGTTTTTCATATAAAAATTTACTTTTTCATAATAGAGACACTGAAGATATTTTAAATTGAAGTAAAAAAAAATAAAACAAGTGTTTATTTTCATAAAAATATACAAGCATTTTCTTTAAAATGTATTTTTTTACAGATGATTCAGATGAATAATACGTGAATAAATGTTTCATAGATATTATTCATAGAGAGTTTATTTTTTAAGAAATTGTGTAGAAAAATATATAAATAACAGACTTTTGTTTTAAATCCTGTATAAATTAGGTAAAAAAAATACTCCGGACGAAGGAACTACTTGGCTAACTTTAGTATTTCATGTTCTATTATTGAAATAACAAACAGCATTGAAACTGAAAGAAAAAAAAAGATCTGTATTTCATATTTTTGTTTAAAGGGTTGCTCGAGACGCAGAAATGATGGTAGAAATGCATAAATCATAGCAGCAAAATTGTTCATGTTTATAAAGTAAAGTGGAAGTGGAGTTCTAAAGTTTGCTTATAATGCATTAATTTGTATGAGAGTATTTGATATGAATGTAAAGTTGCGTCAAAAATCGATGCAACAGCGCACAATGAGAGCCTTATAGAGCCGTCGAACTACTAAGAACTTGAGAGCTATAAAACAGCAAACAACGCAAAATAAGAACTTAAGGCCAAAGGTAAGCGTAATTCTGATATTCATCATCAATATGCTGGCTGTCTATACCGGAAAACTGTTTAGGAGAAGGGAGTGTCAACTATTGATGTAAAAGTGTTTGTGAAAGATTTACATCAATTACGCATTTGTCAAGAATGGATGGTTGACCGTGTATGACCGTGTCAAGTGAAGCGCAGATGGCGCTGTTGGTCAAAACTCGCCGTAAGACTTCCGACTAAACTTTACGATTACACTTGAAAAAACGCACTCTACAATATTGTTATACTTGTAGAGTTTTCAATATAACGCTCTCTTTCAATTTAGCTTTCAACGAAAGAAACAACAAATAAATTCGGAAGACTATGTGAACTTGCTATGATGTTAACCGAAATATGCTATTTTATACGAATATAGCCAAATCAGGAATAACACTTAAAACAAAAAAAATTAATAAAATTGCCTCTTGTTGTATCCCACATTGTGTTTTTCTAAGTTTAAATATTATTAATTTCAAGTTTATCATTATTTTTCAAGTTCATTATTACTTTCCAAGTTCATTATTATTTTTAATTTTCTTTATTATTTTAAATCCTGTTAATCGCTTATTTCCTTACGATTAACATATAAACGAAATTGTCTGTCATCAAATTATAATAATTGCGCAATTTATAATATTTTTGTTGTTGTTGAAAATACAAACTTTTAAGTGAAGAAAATGGTGAAAGAGAGGAACAACCACGGGGGTTAGCGAGCGGCGCGATCAGGAAGTAGCAGCCTCCTAGTATTATTAAAAAATTATTACTGTGGTAAAAATGAACACAAAAATATAATCAGTGTGCGACAAATTAAAACTTCTGTATACAAAGATAGGATAACCAATCGATGAGTTGAACATTAGTAGTAGTAAACCCAAAAAATTGGGTCGGCTGTTCAACGACGGTTATTAAGCAATCACCACGATCTTAGAAAAACCCGTTCTCGCTTTTGATGAAATAATTTTGAGGCAAATCTCATGATGTTTGTGCAGCAATTTGAGCAGGATGATGGAGCCATTAAAAATAATATTACTGAACGCAGTGCTGGTGATAACGAATCCATTTTTAACTTGGATTAAATTGACTTTGCTTTTAGGTTGAACTGATTCATCGGCTGTATGAAATCTGCGGTGTTCGATTAATAACCTAAAGAGTGGCGCTGCTATCGGTTCTGTATTTATGAAACTATCACGCGTGTCACTTTTTCTTATAAGCGCAACCTTTGCATTTTTCGAATTTGTAATATTTTTCAATTTGTTGCTGAATTTGGTGTAGAACGTTATTTAGTTTTAGAAATTTAAAAAAAAAATAATAATAATTCTCGAAATAAAGAATTTTGTGACCATTCAAAAATAAATAATTGTAAAACTTGAAAACAGAAGGCATTTTTAAGTAAAAACAGGCCAATTCCTTAAAAAAAATTATACTTTATTTTTCTGTAGTTTAACAGCTTAGTATAATAATTAATAATAATTAATTAAATAATATCCGATTACTCGGTATTGTTTACATAGTTCACTTTTATGATCACTAAAACAGTATGAGATCATCCATAGCTAGCGGCTACTACCCCTGAAATTTTACACGATTACTAAACGACACAATCAACCATTTTTCTAAAAGACACAGAGATTATTTCCGGAAATTTCAAAAACTATACCCGCTTAACTGCATGTAATACCGATATAAAAAGTGTTTCTGTACATAGACATATGTGCATATTATATTTAGTTTCACCTATATAACGACAATCACTCGATTTATCTTACTTAATTCATGCCCAACTGTTATTCCTCTCATAGTTCATATCTCTTGTAGTATATAGTTAAAGTTCTGTATTCGTGTTTCTAAAATAATAATGAAGTCATTTAATGGAATTTTTTAGATTAATATATTTACAATTTTATTCGGAGAATTATGTTTTTGGAAACACTTATGCCATCGTAATAAAACATTTTTATCCAAATGGCCATAGAATAATGATGATGAATGGTTTCCATTGCGACATACATTCTTTTCGACCATCTAAACAAAGAAACGGAACATTCTGTCTCTTAATTGTATTTAATAATTATGAAATGAATATTAAAATGTTCCCTTATAACCAAATTATGATAAATCTGCCTTCGCGGAGGACTTTTTGATGGAACTAACATGCATTTGCATTACATGGAGAGGAAGAACACGAAAACCTCCCACGGTTAACCCGATGGCAGGAGGATTCTAACCGATGATTCGTCTACCACTGAGGATATTTTAACGTCAGCACTGTGGTCGGTGCGAACCGGGTTGTAACTCATATTGACTAGCCATCGCTGAAATTCAAACCCGGTTAGCCACATTGGAAGGCAGAAGCTCTATCCCCTGA
This sequence comes from Parasteatoda tepidariorum, assembly GCF_982258835.1. NCBI lineage: Eukaryota > Metazoa > Arthropoda > Arachnida > Araneae > Theridiidae > Parasteatoda > Parasteatoda tepidariorum. The sequence continues at coordinate 115,115,054 of NC_141757.1, read as the reverse complement.
GCCACCAAGGCTCTAACCATATGATTTAAATCCAATTTTATTGGATACCTGTAAGTGACGTCACGTGAGTATGCAGAATCTAATTGCTTCTGAGTCCACACCTATGTCTAGCCTACTATGATGTCACTTGCTTGTGTTCAATTATGTATCAGAAAAAGTTTAAAAAATTGCAAGACAGACTGCCTTTAGGCTACTTCTGTTTAATAATTTACACAGATAATATGATAATTTAGAGCTATAAGTTAGATTGTTAGCAATTCACGCGCGTGAGACATGCGCTTATGCAAATTCATATTTTGGCAGCATGTAAAATATTATACTAACTCAATGGTAAGTTGTCCATCTATCAACAAATAATTTTGAAAATCAGAAATTTAATTAAAAAACATTTTTAGTAGGAATGAAAGTTATCGTTCTTAATTACGAGCATGGCTGAAATAAAAACTTGCATTGTAAATAATTTATTTCATATTGTAATAATTTATTTTTAAAGATGGGAAAGTTTCCCTGTATTGAAAACACTTAACATACTATATAATTAAGAGAACAGAAAAAAAAACAAACAATTTATATCGGTATCCAAAAATTCACTACTAGGAACATTTCGAAAATTCATCAGTCAATCAAACTGGTTTTGATGTTTTCTGTTGATTATCAGTCATTTAGAGTAACAAGATTACACTTTCCATGATCAAAACATTTTGAAAAAATTAAGAAACCTTATATATTTTCAAACCTTATATTTAAAAAACCTTTTATTTTATTTATTAAAAATTAAAAAACCTTATATTTTTCAGTTTAAATAAAAAAATTCGTTAAAAAATTAATTAAACTTAAAGTTACGATTTTTTTAAAAAAAATGCTAACACACTTTGAAATTTTTTGGTAAACAGGGTAAACAAAATTTATTGAGGTAGTTAGAAATTAAATTTAAGAACTAAGAATAAAACGTATATTCAGTTTTATGACGGAAAAAAAATCAATTAAAAAAATGCCATATCTTTTGTACTTGTAGTGAATTTAACTTTTTTTTTCGTTTAAGTTTTTGAAAATGTTGGATTCAGCAAAACGTGTGGATATAAGATACTTCAGCATCGATCGGTTAAAAAAAAAAAAAGTTGATCCCTTTGTTCACGTAATCACCAAAGTTTTCTGCTGAAGAGTTTCATTTATTTTGTTTTTATACTTCAGAGCTGAGTCTTTTAAAGAAGTATTTTTTCTTTTCCTAAAATTGAAAAATATTTCTCAAGTCCCTTATTGATTTTAATTAACTCCTTTTCCGATCCACAAAATCAAAATTATATTTTAGCTGTAGTTGCAAGATTATACTAACTCGCTCATTAAGTTGACCTCGTATAAGAAAATCGAAAATTTATTTTAAGAATGTTTTCTGTTGAAATGAAAATTATTATTTATTGTTAAAAACATCCTTCATTCAAAAAGAGACATTTTTTGACATTTTTTAAACATTTTTTAAAAAAAAACATTACATAAACCTTGCATTTTTTTAAAAAAAATTATCGGGTATTACGCAATTATCAATAGCTTACATATTTTGTTATGCATTTTTAGAATGCTTAAAAAAATATGCACATTAGTAAAAAAACGAAAACGTGTAACTCATAAAAAATTATCGACTCTGATAATCTCATCGATTGGTTATCCTATCTTTGGATAATTTTTCGCACACTGATTATATTTGTGTGTTCATTTTTACTACAGTTCTAATTTTTTAATAATACTAGGAGGCTCCCACCTCCTGATCGCTCCGCTCGCCAACCCCCGTGATTATTTCTCTTTAACATTTTCTTCACTCAAAGGTCAATATTTTCAACTAAAAAAAATTGCTTATAAATTGCACAATTATTATAATTAGCTGCTAGACAATTGTGTTAATATGTTAATCGTCAGGAAATAAGCAATTAGCTTGATTTAAAATAATAATGTACTTGAAAAATAATAATGACCTTAAAAAATAATAATGACCTTAAAAAATAATAATGAAATTGAAAAATTATAATGAACTTGTAAAATAATAATGATATTAAAAAAATAATGATGAGCTTGTAAAATAATAATGATCTTAAGAAATAATAATGTGCTTGAAACATAATAATGACTTTAAGAAATAATAATGAACTTAAAAAATATAATGAAATTGAAAAATAATATTTAAACTTAGAAATATAAAATGTGCCATGTAATAAGAGGTAACTTTTCAAGTTTATGCATAGAATAATGTAAATAATGCGAGTGTGTATGTCTGCTTACTGGATTGCGGGTATATAGTAGGCACTAAATTCATTCACCACGTAGGTAAAAAAGAAAAATTGTAAGAGATTGATTTTTGATTTCTTAATTATATTTTCAATTCAAAGACATTTAAAGAAATTTAATTTTCTCTTTGGTGTAGAAAAAAAGCCATAGTTGTAAATTAAAATATAGACTATTCAGTATTATTAAATGTTTTGAAGATAACATCAAGTGATGTTTGCCAGCTAATAGATCAGATAAAAAAAAATTGCCCTTTCGTAATACTTAATTATTTTTTATTCATTAAGCCAAATTATCTGAATTATCAACGTGATTGTGGGAGCATAGGTGAGCTACGTCATTATGTGTTAATTTTGAATAATTATCTGAAATTATGTGTTAATTTTGCTTATAGTTATGTCTTTAAAACGTGTTGCTATAAAACTAAGTAATTTAAAACCAATGGTAATTGAAATTAAAAAAAAAATAATTGAGGAATGGCACTGATTAATTGAGGAGAAGGTAAAAAAAGGGTCAGTATTGTTGTGGACGTCAATTATAAATACTTTTGGTAATAGTTACTAATTGAAGATGGAGAAAATATACTTTTATGGTACGAGGAACTCTAAGGAGCCCCGTTCTATTATTAGCAGTTATAATAGTTACATTATTATAATAGTTTTTTATGTAGGCACTACTGGTATTAAGTATATGGTTCAGTTTTAGTAACAACAAATATATTCTTATAAAGATACAAAATACGGTGCAAACTATGAATAAATTTGATGCCTATTAAAGCTCCACCAATACTGGACACGTTATGAATGTTTTACGTCCCCTCGAAGAGAAAGTTGCTTAATTGTCGTAAATTTTAAAGATCATGAGTGTCCTCAAGCAACAGCATTATATCAGATGATACTGAATAGGGTTAATCTTAATTTTAATGGTGTAATCTTCTGAATACCTGCTTGGCTTAATCTAATAATGCAAAGCCACTGAGAAGGGCAACAAATAATAATAAACAAATAAAAAACATTGGAATTATTCCAGCTTTATTGTTTGTTTTGTTATATGTCTTTCAGGTTTGAGCATGATTCTGTAATGTTATTCAGTACTGATTAATTGATTCCTTTTTTTACCCAGTGCGAAGAACAGATATTCAGCTAGTTAACAAAATATAACGTAATCTTATACAATAGATCAGTTCATAGTAGAAACGGGTTTTATTTCTTGAGTCTTTCACATTTTTAAAAATTCCAATATTAATATTGAGATTTATATCTGACAACACCTAATCTCTTTTCTTTCTTCTTTTTTTACTGCTTTTGACATTAAGTCAAGCGCGAGCTAGTAAATTGAAAAGCTAGGGAGAAAAGTTTTTTTTTTTACGATACATGATCATTATTTAATGCAAAGAAAGGCGAGAAAAATCCTAAAAAATAAGTATTTAAAATCGCATTGATTTTTGAACAAATTGGAATTCCTAAGCAAAAATCGCATTAAATTCATGTATAAAAATGGCTCTTCAACTCTGTAGTTGCATTTCATCGGACTATAGGTCAACCAGAAATAGTATTTTCTTTCATTATAAGTTTAACAATTGATGGTTCTCAAACTAATAATCGAATGTCAGACTATTCCTTCAAACTTCTTTCAGAATTTATTACACACCTTCGCAATTTCAAAATCCTTAAAGATTTTGTACAGAAAAGCAAAATGTAATGTAAAGCAAAAAAGGTGAGAAAAAAGAGTTCTGAAAAAAAAGCACTTCGAATTGAAATAACTTTCAAACAAATGGGAATTAATTCGGTGTTAAGCTCATAAACAATTATAGCCCCTTCAGCATATCAAATTTCAATTCTGTAGTTGCATTCCTGCTGCCTGTAGAGTGGCCCGCATGATATTAAATGCTAAACTTGATGTAAAAATATAAGCCTTGAAAAACTTTCCAATGATGAAATCTTTTATTCCATTGAACTCCCTATACAATTTTCTACACACCTTTGTAATTTAAACTTTCTAAGAGTAACGCTTTTACGTTTAGTTAAAATACCAAAACAGCGTCGGTGGGCCTTGAAATTTTTTAATAGCGAGAAAATTGTCTTAATTTCAGAAACACAAAAATATGTTATCGTATTTTACATTCCATTTCATGATTGAACATTAAAAATTTTAAACAGAATCTTAGACAGAGAAATTTTATACTAATAAAATGAAAGTGTATAGTAACTAAAGAAAAAAAAAGTTCAATTACAATTATTCGGGTTTAAAATAATTGCCATTATTTTTTTTGCTATTTCTTACACACGAAAATTTCTGATGACATTAATATTTAAAATACATAAGAGTCACTAAATTTTCATGATAAAATTCAAAGAGAATATGCATTAATTTAGAATTCATATATTCTAAATTTAAAAATAGTTTATAAATCAACCATGCAGGTAGCACAGAGAGAACATTAAAACAAAATCTAATTCGGTTTCACAGCGCAGAAGCTGAGAAAAATTTAAAATTACAAAATTATAATTTACTGTACTATTACAAGTAAATGATCCTATTAAAATATAACTATATTTGTCATACAACTAAAAATATACATGCTTTTTGTAACAATGTACTTCTGTTTCTTGTGGATGTTTAGCAGTGTACGAGATTTACATCTTTTCCGCGGGCTATGGTAGACAATCTAAATTTGCCATCTGACAGTTTCGAAAAGTACTCCAAAATTTGCTTTCTCGATGCGAAAATCATTCATAAATTGTGAGCTTGGTGTATGCCTTTTCCATATTTGATGTTTAAATTTAACTGCTTTAGTTAAATTGCATATGAATTTTCAATTCAGTGTTAGCTTGAATTAATTAAATTATTCATTCACACAATTTTTAGAGTTTTTCAACAGAAAATTCCGATAGGTATTTCAAATCAGTTTTACAGTGTATGTTACTGAACAGCTTGATCTGTTCGGCTAATACTATTGGAGGACACGGTGAATGGGAAAATTTACACGGCGAGTGAATAGTTCAGCTGTGCTTAAAATATTGCTCAGCAGTGAAAATACGTCGCTTTTCATTGTCGCGATCTATTTCTAATCACTCTAACTGTCAGCAGCTCCGTTGTCTCTTTATATTTTGTTAGCAACATCTTATTTATCTTTTTTTAAATTTTATTTTATTTTTATAACCGTTGTTGAACAGCCGACCCAGGTTTTCGGTTTACGACTGCTAATGTTCAACTCCGTAGCCTTGTACGCTTGAACCCAATCCAGAAGACAAGGAAACTCAGTTAATGTAACTGTCAGCAGTTCAGTTGTCAATTTTATATTTTGTTAACAGCATCTTATTTATTTATTATATATATATATATATTTTTTTTTATAACCTTCATTGAACAACCGACCCAGGTTTTGGGTTTACGGCTGCTAATGTTTAACTCCGTAGCCTTGGAATTCTGAACCCGATCCAGAAGACAAGGGAACTCCTGGATCAAGTATTGGGAGAAATTTGCCTTCATTAAGGACTTTTTGATAGAACTAACCCCCATTTGCGTTACATGGAGAGGAAAAACACGAGAACCTCAGACGGTTTGTCAGACGGCAAGGGGACTCTAACCCATGATCCGTCTATCACTGAGGATAGTTTACGTCAGCACTGTGGTCGGTGCAAGCCGGGTTCAGAATTCGCATCGACCAGCCATCGCTGCGATTCGAACCCAGTTCACCTCATTGGGTGACGAACACTCTATCCCTGTACCACCACGGCTCAGCAACATCTACTTGTAGTAATGATGCAGGATTTAAATCTCGTAAAAAATACTAATCGACTATTATTTTGAAAGAAAAGTAAAATTGAGATTTTTTTTCGCTTTTTCCATTAGTTCAAACATCAAATGTTTCTTTAGTGTTCATCCTAAACGAACTTCAAATTTCATCACAAATATAACTTTAATGGATATAAACAATAATTTACGATATGATGAAGTTATTTGAATAACTTTTAAAATAACTTTATCATATGTTAATGTTATCATAAGTATGAGTGTTACGCAACACCAAAAATGTGGGCAACTACTTCACACCAAATGCAACAAATGTAGGAAAAAATAACGTTCCTGGTGTTTCACTATACCAAACACCAAGTAATTATCTACGGTGTTCCACTGTACCAAACACCAAGTAATTATCTATGGTGTTTCACTATGCTAAACGCCAAGTAATTATCTATGGTGTTCCACTGTACCAAACGCCAAGTAATTATCTATGGTGTTTCACTGTACCAAACACCAAGTAATTATCTATGGTGTTTCACTGTACCAAACACCAAGTACTTATCTATGGTGTTTCACTACACCACCTTTGATGTATTGTAGGTAGCACCGTTTTTGGTATTATCATGCACTAAGTACTTTTTGCAATGTTCGTGTAAACAATTTCATCTCGATTTGAGTGACACTTGAAGGTACAATGAGGGAAATAAATGGTTATAATAATTAATTACTTATCCATTTAATATCTCTTCTTATAATTTATTTAAATAAAAATAAAAATGTGTACAGAGCTTTCATTTACCTAAGAAGCCTAGACGAGAGAAAGTGTAAATACTGGTTTATCGTCCTAAGATTGGATTCTAATAAAGAAATGATGGTGTTTGCCGAAAAGAGGAAACTGAAAGTAATTGGTTGAGGGTGTGGTGGAAAGCAAACAGTAATAAGGCTCTTTCGAAAATCTAGAGGAATCTTTGGGATTCTAAATGAATCATTTGAACTGCGACATTTACCTTAGGAATCACTAATTGAATGGAAAATCGATTTTGCAACACAATGTCTTTTAAGAAGAGGTGGAAATGTTCCATCATGTTCGGATTATTAATGAAAAAGATTGTACCTCAAAAATCGTTTGAAATCGAATGTGTCATGTTGGAATATTTTTAGAAAGAGATTATGACGATCGAAAGATTTGAGGCGATAATCAACAGTTGCAAAATATATGATGAATGCTTGACCTTGGTTGATTGTTAAATATTAGTCGAAACTGTTGACTATCAAATTGACTATTGATTACAGTTGTTTCTTTGATTCATCAAGAGCAAATTATTTCACTACAGTTGTGTATTTAATAACACAACTGAAACATAAAATTTATAAATAAACGTTAAAAAGAAGTGGAATAATATTTTACTGTGTACATTGTAGTGATTGTTTTGAATGTGTGTAATGCTTTGATTTTTTAAGCTGCATGCATAGTTTTGATTTTTTTTCAAAAATTATATTGTTTTGATTTTTCAAATGCAAGCATTGTTCATCCATTTTTTAATTTTTTTTTAAATCCATGCATTTGTTATTTCTTTTTAGCTGCATGTACAGTTTTAATTTTTTTAAAAACAAATATTGTTTCCATATTTTTATTTTACTCCTCATTTTTCTCTCTTTCTTCAATGTGTAGACAGAAAAACTTCAATAAGAAATTAAAAAAATAAAGCTTTTAAAATTGAAATCATGCTACTAATTTTTGATATATTTTACTCCTACATTTAAAATAAATATGCTTATTTTGAAGAAAATATCCATATCAGAATTTAATTTCAGTATTTTTTCTATTGCTGTTTTCAAAAATCTGAAATTAAAATCACATTTTTTTCCTTTTTATTATTTTATTAAGATATAGATAAATATTTAAAAATGTTTTAAGGATTTCCCGAAAATAAATTTAGTTAACTAACTGAAATATATTATACATACTAAATTTCATGGATTTATCTTTAAGTTTTCAAGATCTATCGTTTTAAAATAAATAACGAAATAAAAAGCCTTCATAGGTACACTTGAAGTTAAACATGGGAAGGAACAAAACGCCTCCTCCGTCTTATTTCGTACTTAAATAAAAAAAAAATTTTTTTTTATCATTATTTGATTGTTAGAAATAGAACAAATTGTAGTAATAAAAAATCGCAATTTTTTAAAACAAATTTTGTGTTTTGAACCCGTTAAGTACTATAAATCTTTGTTATTAAATATTAAGTTTGACACATAATATTTGCATAAAATACTAATCTTGATTTTGAAACTCATCGCAACAAAAAATGCAGAAAATTTCTCTTTCATGAAAAACTTGCTGCAATTTTATTCTTAATAGAAAAGTCTGCCTAAGTCTATTAAACACTATATATAGAGGACAGAGACTGTTTGGAAAGAAATTGATTTATTTTTTTCTAATATTTTAAATACTCTCTTTTTAATATAACAGATATTAAACTAGTTTTTAATAGTAAACAATATTACTTGTTAGTTTGCTGTTATACACATGCTTTTAAAATTGAAAAAAAAATTGAATTCTATTTCTTTTATTTGTTTTATTAAAAAAAACCACATCAAAACTGTATTTTTTGTTCACTAAGAAATTGCAACAAAAAAAAAGGAAAAAAACTGTTCAATGTATTTTTTACAGCATAAAAATAAATGGATCTAAACTAAGAGAAAGATAGTAACATTTCTTCCAAAGATTTACGAAACCTAAAAAAAAAGACATTCAGTAACGTTAGAGTTTAATGAATTCAATGAACTAAAAAGGGAAGAAAAAAATATTTTTTTCACGTGTGTAAAAAGGGATTTTTAAAGCTTATAAGAAATGTAAAATAAAATAAGATATCAAACACATGTTACGCTACATAATACGTTTACATTTAATCAAGTAACACGAAAATAGGATTTGAATGAATAGATGAGATCTCGATTGGATTAAGGTGAGAAATACGATTTATCGGGAAACAAAAGGTCTGCAGGTTCTCTCTGTATGGGTCACTGCAAATTCTCCAATAGCTCTCGAAGTTTTGTAAATAAGTTAAGCAGATTATTTTACTCTTATAAGCTTCAAGAAAATGCAAAGGTCTTCATTCATTTTGTTTCGCCTTTCAAAGGACTTTCAAGTATTTTAAGGCTGTTTTCTGAAGGCTCCGTCGTAATCTGAAATGATGTATTTTTGCAAATAATATAGTATTTTTGTGACTTCCGTGAGCATGCAACTGTTACTCAAGGCTGTTTCAGTCAAGTTATGCCCAACCAGTCTTATTTTGAAAATGGCGCAAACTGACAATATGGAGAAAAGCCTAAGTTTTGTAAAAATGAAAAGCTTTTGTGGTCTAATTTTTAATATTTAAAAACTTACTTCCATGCAGCATTACTTGAGCATATAAAAATTGGCAAAAACTGAGAATAAGGCAAAGATTTTGATAAAATTTCCTCTAGGGGAAAAATATCGACAAATTAGCAATTTCTAAAAGGTTTCAATAACTTTTAAAATATTTAAGTTATATGTTTGTTCCAAAACCCAGAAAAATCTTCATGGCAAGAATTATCTCTCTCATCGCATTGCTTCAAATGTAAGGCTTAAACTATGGGGTTTTTTTCATTTCCCTTGGTGGCAGAGCTTCGGAAAACAGCGTTAAGAGTTACTCTTGTAATATATTTAATTATAAAACATTATTGTTACATGTATATGTGAATTATCCTATCGGAGTTTATACATTATCACAAAGTAGTCATTCCGTTGAATCTTCTGTTTAGAATTACTAGGTCACTGTTTAGAAAGAAGGACGTTAATTGAATAGCATCCTATTAATTTTATGCAATGAACAACAACGTTTTAGAGAATGCTAAGTCTTATTGTATTCCTAAATTTAACTGACAATGTATGAATGACGCTGATTGAATGACATCCAATTAATTTTATGTAGGGAATAACAGCGTTTTATTGAATGCTGAGTTGTATAGTATTCCTAAATATAACTGGAAAAGTATGAAATGTTTAATATTTCACGCATTGCCTGTGCGTTCCATAAATTGTTTAGTGAAAAATGTATAAACATCCGATACAATGACTAGGCAAAGAGATACGGTGACTCAGGGGATAGAGTTTTCGCCTGACCCTGAGGTAACCCAGATTTGAATCCGAGTGATTGGTCAATATGAATTCTGATACCTGTTCTCACAATGCTGACGTGAAATGTCCTCCTTGTCTTAAAAATGCGGGATAGAGCTATCAAACGTCCATCCCATAGTGTATAATATAGTGTATAATAGTGTATAATATAGTGCATAATATAGTGTATAGTGTATAATACGGGTTTTTTCCTCTTCTTCTGGGTTGTCAAAACTGCAACATTATGGCGTTGAACATTGGTAGTCGTGAACCTAAAAATGGGTCGGCAGCACGAAACCGGTTATTAAATGAAAAAAGATATAAATGACTAGAGAAAAAACAAAAAAAGAAGAAAAAAAATAAGATAATTATCATTTATATTTTATTCTTTGCTTAAAGGTGTCAGGCATTTAATATGAAAATTAGGCACTTAATAGAAGGCTGGCGTATTCCTTTGTTTTTAAAAATATCTCTTCTTTGAAGACAGCTGTTTAATCATGTATATTTAAATTTATAAAATTGCATAGGCTAGTTTCGACTCATTTTTTCCCCTTTCTTAATTTTGAAGTAACTTCCGTAACAATTATGAACGCAAACTACAATCGGATTTTTTTACAGTAATTTTTACGAGCGCTGCTCATAAACTGCTGTTTGTAGAAAATGCAACACCATGAAGGAATCATCAGAATCAAATGAAATTCGCAGCAAATGTCAATTATAGGATATTATGCAAATTAATAAAGTTTCAGAGCCATCGCGCGTGCGTGGCGCGCGCAGCGCCCTCTGAATTGATGCTGAAAGCGTATAAATAAAGTGCTGTAGCGGGACGTTGAAAATAGTCTATGATTATTTGTTAGTGGCAAACGTTTAGTGAGACCTGAGTATGCCTCCACGACGGAAGAATAAGAAATTCAAGCAACTTACGGAGTTTGAACGAGGGAGGATAATCGGCCTTCGAGAAGGAGGATTTTCCTATCGCGCAATAGCAGCTCGTATGCAGCGGAACAGTTCCACAGTGATGCGAGTTTGGAAGCAGTGGACCGACGAGCACCGAACAACTCGAAAAACAGGCACTGGACGACAGAAGGTGACGTCAGAGCGCGATGATCGACACCTGCTCCGCATGGCGGTGAATGATCGCACAGCTTCCTCCAGGCAACTGGCAGCACATTGGTCTACTGCTACAGGTGTACAATTGTCGGCTTCGTCAATTCGTCGTCGTCTGCTGCGCCGTGGATTGCGTGCAAGGGTGCCATTATACAGGATTCCCCTCACGGTGGATCATCGACGGCTGCGTCGGCAGTGGGCTCTTGAGCACAGAGACTGGCGAGCTGATTGGCACCAAGTTGTCTTTTCAGATGAATCACGCTTCAATTTGTGAACCCATGATGGCCGTGTTCGTGTTAGACGTTATGCCGGTCAACGCTGCCTTCCTGAGTGTATTATTGAACGACATAGTGGTCGAACACCCGGAGTTATGGTCTGGGGTGCGATTTCGTATCATGGACGATCCAATTTGATACGAATTGAGGGTAATCTCAATAGCAACAGATACGTCCGTGAAGTGCTACAGCCCGAAGTCGTTCCTTTCCTTCAAGGCATCCCTGGAGCTATCTTTCAGCAGGATAATGCACGCCCACATGTTGCGCGGACTGTTAGAGACTTCTGTTCAGCACAACGCATGCAACTTCTTCCTTGGCCTGCTTATTCGCCGGATATGTCGCCTATTGAGCACGTGTGGGATATGGTTGGTCGGCGTCTCACTCGTGATCCGCGTCCTGCAGTTTCCAAAGACGAACTTTGGTTGCGCATACAAGCGATATGGAATTCTCTTCCTCAAGCAGATATTCAACATCTGTTTGACTCCATGCCACGTCGTATAGCAGCACTTATTGCAGCGCGTGGTGGCTGCACCAAATACTGATTTCGGACGCTTAATTTGTTTCTTTTGTTTTGAAAATTTCATCATTTATTTGTATCAGTACAAGTCGTTTCTGCATTAAATTTCATTTGATTCTGATGATTCTTTCATGGTGTTGCATTTTCTACAAACAGCAGTTTATATTTGCGGGATAAACAGAGTGAAAAATCAATGCCACAGTCAAATTTCTTTCCGGAAAGCTCTTACTGCGAGATAGTTTGTTTTATCGACATTTCGGAAAAACATCTTATCGTTTATCCATAAGTCTTCTCGAAATAAAAACAAAATAAAAGAGCAAATGTTAAGATGAATATTTGTTTCGGAATTCAATGTTTGCATTACTATTTTAATACTTTCAATGCGATAAAAATATCGTAATTACTAGAGTGCACGCTAAAAAAATATTTAGCGGAAAAGATAAGTGCATTTTCATTCTCCGATAATATTTTGTTAAAAGGAAAAAATTTATTTGGAGATTATTTATCATTTGAACAATCGTTCAAATTTAACGGTTAATAAAAATTGTTTGATCTTTAATGCTTTGATGTTAAGACTACTTTGAATAATATCGAAACAGACTTAAATAATAACAAATGTTACTTCTAAATTTTATTTTTGAATTGTTACTTTGTTTATGCTTTTATTTGTTGTTCAGCGTTTCAACGCGCAGTTTTTCCAAAACAGATTGCAAGGAATTATGTGAAAATAAATGCTTGAAATATTAACATTGTTAATTTATGCTCTTAGTGAATAATTGCATTTTGTGAGATCCTGGAATAAACAAAAGAATTTGGGTTTAAAAATATGTTATCTTCGAATGGGTGGAATTTGTTTTCTTGCTGTGGAATGCTGAGGAGGGAAAAACAGCACCGATTTACTGATGAAGAGAGGCACCAGTTAACCATTCAAAACAGCCTTCCATTTGAAAACAAAGAACACTGAAACTTAAATCTGTCATTAAATGCCTGGAGTTATTTTGAATAACGAAATTGGATTGAATATCTTATTTGGTAAAAACGTAGCTTAGGATACGTAGTCAAATTTGAATAATAATAAAAATAAAATACTTTTAGCAGATAATAATATAAGACTATAGGATTAATACAGCAAAAAAAAAACAAATGATAAGACGAATAATTGATTTGGAATTCGATGTTTGTTTTGTTTGATTAATTCTTTTCAGGGCCATAAAAATATCGTAATTACTAGATAACATGTTTAAAAAATGTTTAGCGAGAAAAATAACTACGTTCTTATTCCAACATAATATTTTGTGAAAAAGAAACTAAACTGTAGGTTCTTTATCATTTGAACAATCTATCTTATTATATAAAACGCTAATACGTACGTATGTATGTATCAATAAAACCGATGATATTTCTTTTCTCGCGCTGGCAACAGTTTTCATTTTTAATTGATTGGATTCGGCGCGCAAGAGCACGTAGTGAGCAACCAGATAACAATAACCAGAGTGAGCATTATCAGGTTGTTCAATTCAGATTCATGCCCTAAAAACGTGATAATATTTAATTTAAACTCAATTAGGAATTAATTAATTAATTGAAGTGAGAATGCTTTAAAAGGCCGCTGTTGAATTGATTTTTTTTCTACTGGGAGCTACCTAAACGTCTAAAAAACGTTTAAGTGTTTGTATTGAATGCATTGAAATTTTTTATATTTTGCGTTTATTTATGCATTGAATTTTCACGCTTTAAAATGCAGAATATTAGTGAAGCAATATTTGATAATTTATTTTGCTAATATGTTTCTTATTTAGCTAATGTTTCGATTTTTTCCCCATGTACAATCTAAATAGCTAATATACTTTTTTAAAAGCCAATAAGAACATTGGTAGAATTCTTCTACATAAGTACAATACTATGTCTTTGATGATAAAATACTATGTCTTTGATGATAATATATTATGTCTTTGTGCTAGAACATTGTGTTCATTGGCGAGCGAGCACAGCGAGCCATGGTTCACGGCGTGAACCGCATGGGATTGCGCAGCAATTCTCGGGGGTTGGCGAGCGTTAGCGATCAGGGGGCGGAGCCTCCTAGTATTATATAAAACGCTAATACGTACGTATGTATCAATAAAACCGATGATATTTCTTTTCTCGCGCTGGCAACAGTTTTCATTTTTAATTGATTGGCTTCGGCGCGCAAGAGCACGTAGTGAGTATCATAAGGCTAATCTATATTGTATAAAACGCTAATACGTTTTAATCGATAGGCTTCGGCGTGCAAGAGCATGTAGTGAGAATCATATGTCTAATCGGGTGAATTCTCATCGAATTATCAAAAAATTTTTCAAAAAATTATCTTCATCGAAGCCGATGCTTTACATCCGGCGTTCAGTACTATTTCATATTGTTTTACAACACATGGTTTTAGCCCTCTGGTGGGAAAGACTTTAAAACAAAACTTACAACAGTCACTTTTCTCAACAATTGAAATTTAGAATAGTGTGATTAAGAAAAATATGTGAACTGTTTGCAATTTCAAATTAATATTGAAATGCACAGGTTTAGAATTTTCTACAGTGAAAGGTTTTCGGAACTTCAGTGTTCAAAAAAGTATACAAAAGCTAGACGTTAAGAACGTATCCAATGAGCGAGCAAAGCGAGCATCGGATTGCAAAGCAATTCGAAATGAACTGCGGAAGCAGTTCCGAGGGTTGGCGAGCGCCAGCGAGCAGGGGGCGAAGCCTCCTAGTCATTTAAATTTTAGCAAAACATCTTTATTAAATGCTATGTGCAGACTACTTTGAATAACACGGAAGCAGATTTCAATAACAGCAAATGTTACTTCTAGATTCAATTATTTATATTTTTAATTATTACTTTGTTTATGCTTTGGTTTGATGTTTAATATTTGAACACAGAACTTTTTCCAAAACAAATCGCTTGGAATCGTGTTAAAATAAATTTTTGGGAACATTTACATAGCTGATTTTACATAGTGAATAAATGAATCCAATAAGACTGATGTAAAAAAACCAATGAGTTTGTATTTAAAAACGTTATTTTCAACTGCATGGATGGAAATTATTGTTTTCCTTCAGGCAGTGGCATGCAGAAAGAGGAGGAAAAATGGCAACTGCACCAGGCAACCAGTTAAAATGGCCATCTATTCAACAAGTAAGTACACTAACCTTTAAAATATTACCTGGATTGCTGGCATTATTTCTAATAGGGAATTCGATATTTTAATTGGTAAATAAGTATCTTAAGATACACTGCCAAACTTGACTTAAATACGTAGCCAAATACTGCGCAATATCATTAGCAGAGAAAAATATAAGATTGGGGGATCATTTAAAGCTAAATACAGTTAAATAAGAATACGTAAATAAATCACAGATAAATGCCCTTATTACTTTTATTTGCTTTGATGAGGGTGGATGACCACTTGAATAAATCTGCGAAGGGACAAAGGGTGAGCGGTATTTGTCCTTGTTAAACTGTTTTTCCGTAAAGAACTCTATTTCACTCACAGGTCGTCGGGTTACCAAAGTGGGGCTGACATCAGCTCTGCATAGGATCAAAATAGTAATGACATGTCTTTGGATTATCCTCAGGCATGTTTCCCTGACAGCCGTAAATAGCCCATTGTGTACATCTAGTTCAACGTAAATTAAACTACAAAAACATTAGTTTTGATATCTGAATTCAAACCAGGCAAATGAAAAAAATATATGTATCTTCTTTGGTTATTAATGACCATATCATGTGATGTGTCAGACTAATGACTAATGAGATTTCGCGAAACATTGAGACCACAATTATCGTTTTACGTTATCCAACAAGGGTTGAAACCATTCTGAGTTTTAATAAGTGTAAACATTGTTAAAAATAAGTAATTCAGCATGTAAAAATATTCATGTAATAGAATTAATTATTTTCTTTTATTATGCATTTTAATTCCCAGGAAGATACAAAAACATGAAGAAGAAAAAAAATTCAAATCTTTAGACATAATCATAATTTGGTTCCTTTTATCATAAATGAATGATGGAGAAATCCATTAGGTAGATAGCATTAATTGTAAGATTAGTTTCGAAAAATTATATTCCCTTTTTAGTAACAGGTGGGGCCTTTCTTCAAATTTATGAACCGTAAAAACAAAAGAACGGTATAATTACATAGCAAAAGCCACAATTAAATGCGCTCTTTATACTTAGCTTAGTGTTCCATATTCAGAACAGTTAGACTGTTGGAAGTTAGTTTAAGATTCGTAAATATCATGGAAAGTCGAAACACCTATGATTTAGTTAGAAGTTAAAATTATACATATTATTGATTACAAAAGATTATTTAATCCAAGTTTTGGCCAAGCCTATATTATTCTAAGCTTTTACATCATGTTAGAATTTTTGTTTGAATAACAATGTTGAACTTTTAAATGGAAAAGCACTGAAACCCAACCAGTTTTTGATCGATGGGTAACTAGCTTGTCTTGGACTTAAAGTCACCATTAGGCCGACCCGATTTTGAGTTTATGACTACTAATCCTCTTTTTGTAGCATTGTAGTTATGAACCTAATCGAGAAGACGAAGGAATGTAGGAAGGAAGGAAGGTGTCAGGTATTAGGAGAAATTTACCAAGTGGAGGACTTTTTGATGATAATAATTTTACAATTTGAGTTACATGGAGAGTAAAACAACGAAAACCTTCCCCGATTAGCCTGATGGCAATGAGTTTCTATCTCGCTAGTCGACCACTGAGGATATTTTACGTCAGCACTGCGGTTGGTGAGTGTGGAATTCATTTCGACCTGCCATCACTGTTGTTCGAACCCGGATCATCTGATTGGGAGGCAATCACTCTATTTTTGAGTCACAACGACTCCCTTACATAAAATGACGCTTTTTTTCGAACGCTATTTTTATACCGTTCAACAGTTCCTCATCATCATAGTTGGCCAGACAGCCCAATGGGAGCCAATGCCTTCCTCTGAAGATTTCTCCATGACGACTTCTGATTCACCTTTGATCTCCAATTCTTCTCATTATTTGCGAGAAAATCAGACTCCACTGAGTCAGCCTATCACAACCGAGGCCTTCCCCGCTTTCTTGTTCCATTGGGTCTAAAAAGCAGTATCCCTTTTATTGTATTGTCATCACTCATTCGAATCACGTGGGCCATCCAATTTCATTCTATTTATTTTTATGTATTTAATAATATCAGGTTGTTTAAAAATCTTGTACAGTTCAAAGTTAAATCTCCTTCTCCAGTTATTGTTTTCATTTACTCCACCAAGTATACTCCGTAAAATCTTTCTCTCAAATGTTGCGATACAATTTTCCTCCTGTTTTGTCATTGTTCAAGCCTCAGAAGCGTATGTCAAGACTGGCCGGACAAGAGTTTTGTAGATTAAGAACTTTGTTTTTCTAGAAAGAAACCTAGATTTAATAAATCTTCTTAGCCCATAGACCAGAGTCGGTTTTTTTTATTTCTGGAGTCATTCTGTTGTCAATGGTAATAATTGATCCTAAGTAAGTAAAACTCCTCACTGTTTCAAATCTATAAGAATTTATTTCAAGATATGGGTCTGGGACTCTGTTTCTTGAGAAAAACATATATTTTGTTTTCTCTACATTTATGACTAAGCCCATTTGCCTTGCAGCCACCTCAAGGGCAAGAAACCACTGGTATTGATGTTTGAATCACGAATAACTCTCTCAAGTGCAATATTAAAGAGAAGACAGGAGAGAGAATCTCCCTGTCGAACACCTGTAAATGTGTCAAGATTTTCTGACAGAGACCCCAGAAAAAACTTAATCTTACACTTTGTATCTTTCAATGTAAGTCTCGTCAATTTAATGAGTTTTGAAGGTATTTTAAAAGTATTCATTGTTTCAAAAAGATAGTTTCTATTGATACTATCAAAAGCAGCCTTGAAATCAATAAAAAGATGATGTGTTTCACCGTTACATTCCATTGATTTCTCTAAAATCTGACGGAGACAAAATATCTGATCTTTAGTTGATGTTCCACCACGGAATCCACATTGATATTTTCCTATTTGTGAATTAATAAATGGTAACAGCCTAAGATATAAGATTCTAGATAGAATTTTATAAGTTATACAAAGAAGACTAATGCCACGATAGTTGGCACAGGTCATAGGATCTCCTTTCTTGTGAATTGGGCACAAAATGCTGATATTCCAATCCGTTGGCATAATCTCAGAGTACCAGATGTCAGTAATAAGTTCAAATAAATTTATCAATAATGTATTTTCACAATTTTTTAGTAGTTCTGCTGAAATAAGATCATGTTCAACAGTTATTCAAGTCATATTTAGCCAATCCTTAGTCAACGCTCTCTATGATAATTCTGAAAATGGTGTAAGATGTCAATGGGAAGAAAATAGTTTTATGAAATTGAAAATATTTTTTGGTCCAATTTTTTTAGTGTTTAAATAATTACTCCTACGCTGCATTATCTCGGCTAAAAATTTTTTTTGGAGTTATTCATTAATTTCGGTAATCAAAATGGTGATTAAAAAATGTGCTTTAAACTTAGCTGTTCAGCTGTAATTATTTCAGTTGTTTCCCCGTTCTAACGCTCAGATAATTCTTTATGACAAGATGGTGTTTACAGCTTAAGATTGTAGTAAGTATAAGGTACTTAATTGAGTTTTTTTAAATTCTTTTTCTGCGAAAAGCTTCGAAAAATACTGTTGCCCTCCTTCATCCTCCTGTCCTACAAAAGACTGTCACAGGAGAGCCTCAAATATTAAGTAATAAAATGAAAAGTTTAAGAACATATAATTTGGGAAATGGAATAGATGAAACTAGGATGAGAGTCTTAGTTGCATACGAATGAGTGACATTAAGTACACTGAAGAATTGCGGAAATTGGATAACTACTTATTTGAATTCACATTGTTTGAAATAACTTTTTCACCTGTTTTTTCTTTTAATGTATTTTCTCAATATTTTTTTTAAAAATCTTTACTTATCATTGGTTCAGGATTACTATCCTTTGAAGTATTTATCTGTATCTTCTAAAGTCTTAAGTTTTATTTTAATATCAACGTTAAACAGTCGGATTTGCAACTATATCGTAAGTAAAACTGCTAACTTTGTGATTTAACCTAATCTAGAACAATTCCTGCTTCGAAAATTTGGGCGATCTCGTCTAGGTGGGAGACTACTTGAGTGAAATTTGTGTTCCACGGCGAGGAAGAACAACAAAATCTTTAATGGTTAGCCCCATGGTAAAAGAATTCGAACTCTTGATCCTTCTACCATTGTGGTCATTGTCGGTACATGAATTGACAAACCAACGTCGAAATTTGATCCTGGGTAACCACATTGGAAGGACAGGGCCTTATGCCCTGAATATCCTGAACCAACAGTTAATATTATTTCTCATAAATGGCACTGTAACGCAGTGTCAACTGTAAGCTCAGATTTGATGAAGGCATTACTCATCTAGTTCAACGTAACCTTGAGATTTCTTTATTAAATAATATTTTGTTTAGAGCGTAATTGTAACGCACAGTTGATTTAACTGATACCGAGAGGAACTCCATCGAGCCATCCCCAAAATTAAGTTGGAGTTTAAAATCAAATAATACATAAAAGAGTTCAAATTTGCAGAGATAGTATTTTCCGTTTAAGATACTAATCAGTAAAAGAAAAAAGCATTACGAATTATTGACAGAGTGTCACCACCCGCCGAATTGATTTATAGAAAAACAGTTTCTTATTTCAGGGATGTCATTCAGTTCTCTTATTTTTGTCATTCAGTTTCATCCTCAAGTATTGACTCTAAAAATAATGAAAGAGACTAAATACAATATTTATGGATTGAATAAAGGAAATTAACGACATTCTCGAACTCTCGCAACTGATTGATAAATTAAACATATCTTGAAGGTTTTATTGAGATAATAGCGAATTTATTATAATCCAGAAGAAAAACCTCGCGTAAAAAGAAATCCGTCATTTTTACCGAAAAAGATAAAAATAATAGTAACTAATATAATGAATTGATCACTAAAAAGGTTTAAAAATAAATGGTTCAGAATAACGGCCTGCATTTCATTAAATACCTTAATGCCTAAAAATGAGAAGTTGCAAGAAATAAATTACTATATGCGGCAACAACGTAACGCACTCTGAGTAAAAAATAAACAAACTTTCGGGATGATACTTCACATAGAGTGTCTTGATCAGACGGCAATACTTTTACTTTCGTTACTTTCAGAGAGGACAAAATTAAAAAGTACGTTCTTTCAATTGTACTTCGTTACTTTATAAATTTATTTTTTTAAATCTAAGCAGAGAATTCTAAACTCTGATTATCCTGTTGTCATTTCCTATTTTGGTTTTAAATTTACCACTTTCTTTGTAAAAACAACCTTGGTGGCTACATCGCATAAGCTAGACGCGCTTCAGAATTTAGAATTTAGACTTAAGAAATACCATTGGTAAGTCCGTTATCAAGAAGAGTACGAGAAGTTATCAATTGCTAGACATTGTTCGAATTTTGGGCATAAATTCAATTTTGATAATGCCAAAATTAATTCTACTTTGCAACTACTTTGATCTTCCTACGTAGGAACCGAGGGTGAGTGGTATGGGTCCTCGTTAAATTGTTCTACCAGTAAATGCTCGACTGCAGACGCAGGTCGACGGGATAACAAAGCATTGGAGCCATCCCCTCTGTAGAGGATCAAAATTGTGATGGCATGTCTTCGAATGATCCTCAGGGATGTTTCAAAGACCGTCACCAATAGCCCATTGCGCAACTCTAGTGCAACGCAAATAAAGTACCTGCCATAGCTCGTGGAAATGCATTTAACTCTGATTTCCACCACACAGCCACGGTAATTTTTCTAGTTCTGCTTCTCACTTTTATTTTTCTATTTTTTGGCTGGCACCTTTACGTTTTATATTTCAAATCGCTTTTGTTTCTTCTCATTCACGTCTGGCAAATTTTGAAAATGGGCACTTATTTTTGTGCGCTTGAAATATTTCGAGTGTTATGTCCAATTTGTATATTTTAGAAGCTAAGGAATTTTTATAATCTAATATCTAACCGCTCCAGGTTCTTGGGAATATTTATTTAGTGAGTTAAAATTAATTATTCTTGTACGGAGAAGGAAAAATTCTTGCAAAATTATCGTACTGTATGGCAAAAACATTTCTGATGAAAACTGCTACTATAATTCAAGCAATAAAACCACATTACCACATTATCTGAACCATTCCTTTGGCAACCAACTTTTATGTTCATATGATAACGGTTAATCAGAATTTCCGGTTATCGAAATTATGGTTCTAATAACCGCTCATTTAGCAAGAGATGCGAAACTGAAAAACAAATTTAACTGAATAAATTGTTTTTATGCCATGTATGGCATAGTGATAAAATTGTTAAATTTTACCGCATTTAGTTACTTCATCATATATTATAAAACCACATGACATTATTAATTTAACCAAAATCGCTTTGATAAAAACTACCATGGTTTTTATTATTCCTAAAGAGCTTGAAATACGGTAAATTATGCCATAGTGTGGTAGTTTTAACCATGATTTTTTTAGTGTGTATCAAAAATTCGAATTTTGTGTATCAAATTTTGTGTATCAAAACGCAATGAATTTTAATTAAAGTTTTAAGAGACACGTGCTAGTTCATGTGACATAATTTCAAGCAATACCATAATCATAATATATTTTAATGAACGAAAAGTAATCGTCTTTTAAAGAAATGCATATTTTATGAGATTTAAGTGCCAATTTTGTTTGGGATAATTACAGCAATGTGATACTTTACATAATTGCATCTCTTTCACATTAATAAAGCTAATGTCAACAATAGACAAAAAAGGAAAACTAATTTATATTTTCTTTTAAACAAGCAAACGAAAAGAAATGAACTATGCCCTATATCTATTTGTTTAAATCATATTTCGATGTTACAACAATGTTAATACCATCTTTCCAAAGTTAACAATGAGCGTTTGCACAAAACCTCATTTCAACAATTAAAGAACTCCATTTCTTGTTAAACTCTTGAGAAAATTGGTTGAGTTTCTTGAGTTAAGAATTGATTCCGAAATAAAATGTCTAAACTTTTGAGATATATTCGAAAAAAGCTGTAAGTAATGAACATTTGATAATTTCAAGTAAAAAAATTGATATAGGGTTGTTTGAAATTTTAACTTAAATTCAAAAAAAAGTTAAGTTACTCTAAGTAATAGTTATTTTTTATGTGCATTCCTGTCGCCAAATTTGTTACATTTATCGTTTAGTTATATTTAAGTAAATTGCTATAAACTATACCTGTACTCTATCAGTATATATTTCTATGACATCAACTTTGACCATCAACATAAGTTACTTTAGATAGTGATCTTATTTAGATATTTATGTAATAATAGCAAAACTTTTACCAAATTCAATTTAGCCTGTAAGCCCTGACATGGAATTGTCTTAAAATTATTTTCATCATTTAAAAAAAACTGAAAAACTGCTCCAATAATGTTTTTTTCTCAAAGCATTTTGTTTCATTTGGTAAAATTGTAAAATTCATAAAACTATAAGCACACTGTAGAATTCCATTAAAACCTCTAAATTTTTCTTCGAGGAAAAGTTTTTTTTCCACAAGGGCGTGTATTAAAATATTTACTGAATGCTAATCTAAAAAGTTAAATGTCATCAAATAATAAGCAATATAACTTTTTCCATGATTTTTTGAGAAACTCATATAATGATAGATATAAGAATGCTTCATATAAAAACTGATGAAAACGTTTATGACTATTGATATAATATTTTAAAAATATTAATGATTAAGAAAAATATTACATGCAATTATAATTATAAATGATTCAGAGAAGACTAAATAGGTTGCGCAATCCTTCATTGTATATTTAAAATTTATGATTTGAAACTCATTTTAATTGGTGAGTCAAAATTACTGTACTTTTATTGACACAAACTACTATTTCTATCTCCGGTTCCTTTCATATTATACAATCATTATTAACGTTATGTTTTCTTCTTTCTTTTTTGCATTTAAATCGCAATAATTCTTTTATTCTTTTTAATCTTTTTCACTTATTACTACTTCTAAACAAGATTACTTAGATTGATTTTCCTTAACCTATAATTTTGTTTCAAATGTTCTTTTTTTTAAAAACTAAAATTCAAACATATATTATCTGACAATAAACTTGTTATTTTTTAATTTTGTTAGAATGATTTTTTTATACAAAAAATGTATTAAAAACTTCCTGAAAGATTAGATTTTATTTATTCATGAAACACGGACTAAATTCTACAGCGAAAAAATAGGGAAACAAACTACGAATAAGCTTTTCAACTCAAAAATAACAGAACAATTTGATAATAAATAAATTTAGGTATATTATTGTGAAAGTTCTGCCTTTAAGTTAAGGAAATTATCAGTAACATGATATATCACTTTATCCCCACACAGAAAAGAATGTAGGATATAAACTATCAGAACGTGGTAAAATGTACCATTTTTCTGGCTCTATAGGAACAACAAAACTCGGTTACTTTTCACAGAAGCCCTCTGGTGATGATTTGGGAAAAAATAACAATAAAATATGGTTATGTAATTTTTGAAAAAATGTTTAGGTTTTATTAATCATAAATATGTTTTTTTTTAAACCAGGAATCTGATCACAATACAGAGCGGTAATTTTAACAGAATTTTTTCACCCTGTAGGAATTGCAGTGTGCTAACTTTAAACTGATTTTTTTTCTGACAATTCTTCTTCTAACGATATAATTTTTTCTATTAATAGACACGATGCTTTGAATATAGGACTTAATTCTGGAACAGAGTATTATCACAAAATTATAGAGACATTTAGAAAATTATCTTCATAATGCACAAAAGCATTAAAAAACTAAATACAAATCATCTTTCTAGTTGAGAAAGCATTTGCAACATCAATAAATTTTTTACCTTAAAGTTAATAGTTAAAAATCAAATTATGAATATTAGCTTTATAATTTATGAAAAGATTGGAAATATATTTAAATCATCTTTTTAGTTTGATTTAAATATTTTAGTTCTAGGTAAGAGTAAGACAAATTCAGATTGTATTTTAATTTAGTTCCAAGGGAAAGAAGGATAACGATAAGTTCCAGTTGAGGGACTGGAACGAGGTTCTTGCTGAGCAAAAAACGATTGAGGAAAACAGCTCTGCAGAGGCTCTGGATGAGCAATTGGATAAAGCAAATGCAGTGGATGAGGAAGTAGTTAAATATGTTGAGGAAGTGGTAGAGAAAAGCACTGCAGATGAAAAAAATGCTGAAATTGATAATAAGTTTCAGTTGAGAGATTGGAATGAAGCTCTTGCCGAGCAAGAAATGGTTGAAAGAAACAGAGCTGCAGAGGCTCTGGGTGAGAAATGGGATAAGGAAACTGCAGTAGTTGAGGAAACTGCTAAACATGATGAAGAAGTTTTAGAGAAAAATACTGCAGATGAAATTGATAATGAGTTTCAGTTAAGAGACTGGAACGATGTTCTTGCTGAACAGAAAACTGTTGAAAACGACAGAGCTTCAGAGGCTCTTGATAAGAAATTGGATAAAAAAACTATAGTGGATGAGGAAACTATAAGGGATGTTAAATTCGACAAGTTCCCTTTAAAGATCCGGGACTATGTTATTATAGGACAGGCGGTAATTGACATTAAGAAAAATAGGCCTGTAAAACATGATTTCAATTTTATGGGAATTTCAACTGCACACTACAAACGGATGATGAGAGATTTCCAAAAGTGTGAAAGAGAGAAACGGAACAAAAGTTCCTTATTATAGAAACGTTGAAAAGTTTCCCAAGAATTCCGATTATGACATTTGACCTAGTTTGACTCTTACCCGATTTAGACACTCACTCGATTTTGACCCTTTCCCGATTGTGATACATAAGTGGTTTTGATACAAATAAGAAAAAACCCTAGCACCTTGACAGGGCATTGTGTTTAATGTGTTGCATAAATATTTTCTCTACGGACAATATTGTGGAGATTTTCCCGATTTTGACATTAAAAAAATGCCTAGCACATTGACAGGACATTGTGTTTAATATGCTGCATAAAATAATTTCTCTACGGACAATATTGTGGAGAATTTCCAGATTTTGACATTAAAAAAATCCTAGCACATTGACAGGACATTGTGTTTAATGTGCTCCATGAAATATACTTCCGAGGATTTTGAAAGATTTTGAGAATGGAGACTGACTCAAAGGACTATATAATTTGTCTGGTTAAAAATTCTCAGATATATATTAAATAAACTAAGACAACACACCTGATATCACAATAGAAATTAACTCGTGAACAGGACATTTTGTTCATCGAGTCCATAATTTCAATTCTAGATCACGAAAACTTTTTTTATCACGATATTTTAAGATGAAAATTATGTTTCTTCATCTCTGTTGCTAATTTTAGATAGTTAGTGAGCCTCACAGTAAATAAGGCATGAATAATAGTATTAATATCAATGAATAAATAATCTTTTTTTTCATAAATTGCTTTTGTCTTTATTCTATATATTAATGGAGCTTACATGTTGTTCCTTACGTATGTTTATGCCAACCTACTATTCTTTGTTCTTAACAATAGTAACTACAGCAAATGTCGTTAATTAAATCTTAAAAAATTATGTTAAATACCGAAAGGCAGTTTTAAATATTCTAATATCCTATTATAATGCTAAAAAAAGAATAACTTAAAATTATGTAGTAAAATAAAATGAATGAATTGAGTTACTTTAGGTTAATTTTTAAAACTTAATTTAAAATTACCTTATGAAATACCATATTAAAATTACTAATTTAAAATGAGTTGTTGATTGCTAACTTTTAAAACTTAACTGAAAAATATCTGTGTTTAATAAATTCAGAAATACGAATGAGAAATCTGGTAATTGGTTTAAAACCTTAAAATCATTTATAACTATTATAAGAATCACTTGTTTCTTGGGCAATTTAGTGAAAACGTATAAAACCCAGTTAATTTGTAAAAGGATAGGTTATGTTTCGTGCTTTGTAGAGTAAAGTGGAAAACAACGTGAAATAAGTTCAGAAATGTGACAAGAAATGGAAAAAGAACCATCCTTAGTGTTTAAGCACTTGACTAATTACACTGAGAAAGTGGCATTTGGTGTTTTACACAGTTGCATTTGGTGTTAGAAATAACATTTTGGTGTTTAAGCACTGACGAAGATTCTTGTTTAGAGAATTAAAGAGCCGAAACTGTAGTATGTTCATTTCGAAACTTGATTCACTTTAGTCAGCTAATTTCATTTAAAAAAAAGTAAGGAATATTCGTAATCAAGCATATGGAAATTTTTTTTAAACACTTTAAAGTTAAATAGAATGCTAGTGACTGCTCTTGTTTACTGTTTATGCTTAGGAAAAAACTGCGTCGCTTTTTAGACAGTAGCGCCATCTGTTGTTGATTTTTCTGGATGAGTTTGCTACTTAGTGAAAATAATTGCTGGTTACCTAATAATAATACAACAAGCAAAATATTTCATTTTATTTCCATGTTTTAATTTTATTGATTTCCCAAATAGTCGGTTATTTTTAGGACACAGGGCATGAAATATTCTAAAATAGTTTGTGCATTAAAAATAAAAAAGGAGTCAAAATTATTGTAAATTAAACTAATTGAATTACAAAACTATTAGGCTACTTACAGTTAACGGTAAATTTTTCTCTCCGGAAAAGCGTATTTTATTTTATTTAAACTATCAAAGACAAATTTTATTGGAATGAGAATAATAAAAAATTATTGAGTTATTAAAAGTTTTCAAGATCCATTACCTTTTATCGACCCCTGTAGGATTGGCACTTAATTTTTACCTTAGTCTGAGGTTAGCTCCCGTGCCTGTCTCTTTTCATTACAAACAAAGAGAGGACAGATTTAACATACGCCTTGTTGCGTATACATGCCAGTTGCTTAGTGGGCTGCCAGGATCAAACTCACAATCCCTTCTCTCCACCAATGGTTTGAAGGACGGTTAACCAGCTGCGTAGATGACAATACTGTTCTAATCATTTCCAGGATACAACAAGCAAAATTTATCACTTTAAAGTCAAATAGAATTCATCTCACCCAAATGCCGGACATTATCTAGCCAGTGTCCAGTTGAGATTTTAATGGTTTTAAAATTAAAAATCTCGGAAACAAAGGATGATATAAGAACTAAGCAAGCAGTATGTCTATTGTGCAGAAATTTTCGAATTAAATTGCAACAGTTGCTCTCAGATAGCGCTGCTGGCCTTCAATTCTATTTTTAGTGTTAAAATGTCAAAGGGCGTTGTAACTCTAGATAAAGAGGCTTAAATCATGTATTCCAATTAACAGAGTTTATTTCCAGAAATGGAATAACATAGGAAAAGAAGAATATCTTCAGCTCTTGGATTCTTAAAAAAAATTTATACTAGATGCACCACTATCTGCTTTAAACTTTTGTCACTAAATTAAAAATTTCTGCGCAAAATTTTTACTGCTTTCACAATAAACAAACCGTCTGTTTCATACAGCTGCTTTTTTTTCCCCCAATATTTTTATCTTTAATATCAGCCACTCTTTTTCTGGTATTCCAGTAGAAATTTACAGACAATAAATAATAAAATAAAATTAAATAAAAATTTAAAAAATAAAAATTTAAATTTTGAGAAAAATGTCTTTTTGAAATAGAATAAAAGGCACATCGTTTTCGTACTAAACTTCAATCATCGTCGAAAATTTTAATCACATATTTCATAATAGTTGCATTAAAAACATTTTCTTTCCAGTTGGGATAAAAATAGAATTATTTTTTTTCTTTTCAGTTTTCCTGAAGAACAAAATTTTTATAATCGCACTATATTATTATTTTTGTAATTCACTTTAAAATACATAATTTTTTTAAACAACTGATGCAGAAATAAACGGTTTGTTGGTGAATTGAAAGAAATGGGGGGATTAATTTCTAGAATTCTTTCAAACCAAATTAATAGTTTCAATTCGGCTGGTTGAAAAGCGAAAGGGAAGATCTTTTTTTCTTCTAATCCGCAGAAAACCAGAAAAGTTGTAAAACTTCGTTTTTTATAGTTCTGAAATGATGTTACAACAGAAAAGAATCTTCCATCTTCTATCAGATAAAGTTTTCGACTCTGTAAACCTTTTTTGCCTTCACATCTACGGGACATAATAGTATTTAGGAATGTTACATTCGGGCATTTCATTCCATTTCATGCTTTTAAGAATTTCTGCAGGATGAAAAAGCGATAAAATTTGTTGAGAAAGTTTTTAAAAAAAACTATTCTTTGCTATTTTTTTTTGTTGGAAATAACGAGTTTTTTCTACAAAGCAATAATTTTTTAATTTAGAAAAATAATAAATTTTATAATCCTTTAATTTTTATTTTTTTGTGTTCTTTTTATAATAATTCGTAATTATAATTACCATATTGAAAGGGGGCGTAAAGAGTCGTTCATAAATGATGTCAAGCTTGGAGAGGATGTTAATTATAATCCATAACTTTTATTAGCAAATTGAAAGGGGGGGGGTAAGAAACACACTGGAGAGCAGTTCATAAATGATGTCCTGAAAGGGGAGGGTGGTTGCCTTCGAAATTGTGAGGAAACTTTTTGACAAAGAGAAGTAGATTTAGAAGATGTGTGATATCAAACAATTTTGTTAGTTAAAACATTTACATTCTGCAGACTAGATGTTTTTTTATTATTAGTTTTCGTACTTTTGTCGTCCCGCAAATAGTAAGACTCGGTTCCCAATAGTTCACCAAAGTAAAGCATCACTGACAGCTGTTAGTAGACGGGCGGCATGACAAATTTGATGATCCTTTGAAGGGACCGAGAGAGCACGGTATCGGTCCTCTTCAAACTGTTGAGTGCTCTATTACACGCTCAGATCGTCGGATTACCTAAACGAGCCATTGCCTTTTTCCAGACCATCACCAATTTGTAGCTCTTGTTCGACGTAAATTAAGGTAATACTTCTAATGTTAGTTAATATGCTGACAGATAATAACACACAGTTAAAATTATAATTTAAATTTGAAATAGATTCTTAACTGTTGGAATATGTTTAAATAATATAACTTGATAGGTGACAACGGGTTTGAAGGAGAGAGTGAAACGTGACACTTTGAGACAAATAGAAGTTTTTTTGCATGGAAATAGCTTTCGATAAACGAATTTCATAATTGTGGGCAAAATTTTTTCAATTTGCTTAAAAAATTCTCAAGAACATTAGGGTGATCTAACTTTGGAGCTCTCTACAGACCAAACTATTCCCAGATTGCGTCTATCCCCTATATTTTGGTGGTGAAAAATCTGAATACGTCGAAAAAAAAAGCATGTTAATTCAAAAAATAGTACATTTTTGTGTCTGATTTCGTAACTTAAGATATCGTTTGAATTAATTAGCATATTTGAAATCAACCTCTCGAACTATTGAGATTGAGTCTTAGGACGTGAATATCTGATCATTAAAATCATAAATTATTCAGGATATTCCGTTTATTTAGGACAACGTATGGAAATTCTATTGGCAAGAACATTCAGCAGTGTTTCGACTTCGGTGTTTCGACTTTAAGGAAGGTTGTTTACAAAATTGAAAATTTCGGTGTTTTATTTTGTGTTTAGGCACTGAGAGAGGTTCTTGTCTTCAGAATCGAAACTATGGTATAACCTTTCCTATATCCTCATTTGTGCTTTATTTACTATATCTTTGCTCTATAATGCACAAATTATATCTTATCTTCATTTTTGATGTTACCATGTAGTAATGTTTTTATGTCTAAAGCTAAATATAGATATTTTAATTAGTATAACTGTGACAATTCATATCCCTGTCACACGTTATACGAGTTTGTATCCAAGTTGTTTTTTGTTGTGACACTGTATATGATTCGATTGATATACTCAAGGTAATATCTTAGATATGGAGATAATGTATTTTATTATTTTGATAAAACTTCTATTAATAAGTAACTAACTAGGGTCAGAATAGTTTAAACACACTTTTTTCTCAACATGGCGTACAGATGGGTCAACGTATGAAAAGACCACCACTACTATATATACGAGGGGAAAAGAATCCACTCACTGAAAAAAGAAGACCACCCAAAAAACTATCACAGCCATTGTATGACCTTCTTCAAAGGACACTCTTTTCAGGGAGGAGTTTTATTTATGGTGACATATTTTATTCGCGCTTTTCATATTTGAACGAGATTTACCGATACTTAGAATTAATTTCTGAGAAATTTATATTCTAACAAAACTTTCCATTTTCTTTTAATTTTGATGGTCTTTATAGTGAAGTTTTTAAACTAACTGTTCTTCACAATAAACCAATAGTCTTTCCAATGAAGTTTTCGAAAAATTGAGTATTCTAATCTTGATATTTTTAACAATTTGAGTCACAGGCTTTGTACTTAACGTCAAACGGAAAGCACGAACATCTATAAAAGCATGGTCCTAAAGCACGAGCTCATGGAAGAATATCAATTACGTAAATAAACATAAAAATAGACTTATTGGAAAAGTTAGGTTTCTTAGCCAAGCTGTAAAAAAATCCTAACGTAATGGATTTCAATTTTAATTTAGTTTTCTTCCTTCTGTGTTATAGGTTGAGTTAGCTTAGTATTGCTTGCTGAAGTAGTGTATTTATTTATTTTCGAGTAGTTGATGGTTTAGCCAATATCTGAAACCTTTCCGAAAATGCGACAAAGACTGAAGGATATTCTCAATGCAAACGTATCGATACATTCTACAACAGCTGGGGTGTTTTAAAGTTTTGTTTTAAAGTCAGAGGATTTAAACTATCGGAACTCTTTTTCTTTTTAATTAGATATCAGTCGGTAAAATTAAAAAAACATCAGCATACGTAAAAGTTTTAAGCTTTTAGGCTGGAATTCAGTATTTAAGCATTCACTATAACATGTAGAAGATGCAATAAACCAGAGTATACACTTTTTAAAACATAAGCAGAATCTGTTTCATATGAATTCGTATAGCTGTCCCACTTGCATCTTGTGCTACTTCGTTCATCAATCAATTGTTCTAAAAAAAGTTACACTGAACTGTTGTGCTTTGTAAACTTTGAACTGTGTAAGTTTTTCTAAAAAAGAGCCAACGGACAAAAAAAAACGTCTAGCAATTAACAAATATATTTCTAAACACAAAAAAACTCAGAGCTCATTTGTTAAATTTTAATGAAATGATGAAATGCGCTGCTTACAATGTATAACTAAATTCGGTTAGAAGCATTGCCAATTTAAAATTCTATTAAGGTAAATAATTTGCAATGTTATGAAATTTTTAATTTAACATAAATGTAAACTCTTCGAAATTGTGAGGCGTGTAAAACAGTGTTATCGTTTAAATCTGATGCAACGTTAATATGATAACTATAGTGTAAGAAAAAAGTATGGTCAAAACTACCAGAAATTTACCGGATTTCTGGTTCTATGGGAACACCAAAACTCCAGGTAATTATTACTGAAGTGCTTTGGCAATGCTTTTTGATAAAATTAACAGTAAAATATGTTCTTATAATATGTGATAAAATTTGGTAATCTAATCATTATACCTTAGAGCATGACATAAAAACAGTGTATTCAGTTAATGCCTTGTATCTTTCAGTTTCGTATTTTTTTATAAATGTGTGATAATAAGGACTATCATTTTGAAAACCTGATAGCTAATAAACGGCATATATGGCAACGTTACTTTTAAAAAGTAACGAGTAAAAGTACAAGTATTTTTAAAAAAAGTAACGAGTAAAAAGTAAAAAGTTCTTATTTTAAAAAGTAACGAGTAAAAAGTACAAGTAAAAGTACAAGTACTAAACAAAAAAAGTAACGATTTAAAAGTACATTTCTAGGAAATCGAAAATTCAAAGTAACCTAAAATTTTATTGAATAATATTCTTATGCTCTTTAATGTTTTTGCAAAATTGTTATTTATTTAATTATTTTTCATTTTGAAAGTTATGGATATTTAATTTAATTTATTATTAATTTAATTTATTTTTAAATTCGGAAGAATATTATAATGTAATTTTATAATATAATCGTATAATATAATTTTAATATCAAACTTTTTACGGATTTGCACGAAAAAGAAATTTTATCTATTGATTTTAATTTTTAGTTTATTATTTTTATTTATTTAAATTACCAAAAAATTTAAAAGAGTCATAGAGTCATTTAGCTATTTAAGTTCTATTGTAGATAAAAAAGGTGGAAGTAGTGAAGATATTAGACAAAGAATAATCAAAGCAAGAACATGTTTTAAGGGATTACATACATTTTGGAGAGAGTCAAATATTGAAATAAAGACAAAAATTGTTATTTACAAAGCTATTGTTAGAGCAGTACTATTATATGGCGCAGAAACCTGGAAACAGACTAAGATCGAAACAAAAAAAATTAGAAACCTTTCAAAACAAATGTTTAAAATTTATTTTTAAAATTTTCTGGCCTTACAAAGTATCAAATCAAAATCTATTAAAGAAAGCTAAAATGAAAACAATCGAAGATGAAATTAAAAAACGAAGATGGAGCTGGCTCGAACATATCCTTAGAATGCCCAAAGAAAAAATTTCATCTGTTGCGCTTACATGGGCCCCAGATGGTAAAAGAACAAGAGGAAGACCCAGACTTAATATCCAGCGCATGTTTTTGGGCGAATTAAAAGAATGTAGAATATCTGGTTGGGAGGAAGCAATATCTATTGCTAAAGACAGGAGGCGTTGGAGGGATATGCTAGAGGCCTTAAGTGCCCAAGGCACGTAGAGGATAAGTAAAGTGATTTAAAATTGTTTTACTCTTTAGAAGAGCGTTTTAAAAGCACAAACATAAACAAAGCAAACACGAGGTTTCAGATAGCTTTGCGAGCTTTGAGCTAATAAAAAATAATTGAATGTGCAGTATAAGATGAAACAGAAGGTATTTAAACACGAAGTTAGCTGTGAATGCATATATATTGCACATTAATTTTATATATTAACAGAACATAAAAATTTTTTTTTAATTCAACTTTTTTTACTTTTTTTTTATTTTTTTTTTAGAAAGCTTATTGAGTTTTAGAAAAAAGTAACGATTTCATTCGATATTTCCGTTACAAATACTTTTACTTTTTCCCTAAAAAAGTAACGAAAGTACAAGTAAAAGTACTAAATTTAAAAAGTAACGAAGTACAAGTAAAAGTACGTACTTTGTACTTGTACCGGCGGTACAAGTAACGAAAGTAAAAGTACTGCCATATATGATAAACGGTTACCACATGAGCGGACAAATTATCAAATGAATGATTCAAATACCGTATATTTCAATTTTATTAATCAGAATTATAGATTTTTTCTCCAGAAGTGATATCATACTGTACGATTACTTGACAAGAATTTTTTTCTGTTTGTGGAATCATCTTATAGAGTAAACTAAACCTTCATAAACTTGATTATACATGTCTTTGCTTGTAGTTTGTCAAATCATAATGTCGTTTAAATTTACTATAAACTTAATACTCTATGAATTTGCATCCCATTATGGGGCAAACTTAACCGTCATAAACTTGAATAAGTAATGCTAAGGTCATTAAACTTGAATAGGGGCATTATTAAATTTATCACTTTGAAGCTTACAGGCAATTTGTTCTAAGTACTGACGTAAAAGTTCACCATTGAACTTATTTTGGAGAGTCCTCATTGTTATCTTTAAATATCAGCTATGTGAATGAATTCTTAATAAACCGATGATATTATTGTATTTCTAAAGTATAAAATATGATATTTGACATTCAATGCAGCAATCAATCCGTTAAAAACTAATAAAAACAAGTATTTGATTAAATAAATTTTAAAACTTTTACATGAAATTGATATTGCATCCTACAAAAATTATCCAAAACAGGGGAAAAAGCTGAAGGCTAAAATGAGCAACAGGTGTGTTATGGTAGCTCTAAATTACTACTCTATGAATATTAACTAGTAATTTTCGACTTAAACTAACTTTCTTGAAAAGCGTATGTGAAAACTCATTCATCAAGGATGATCACATGCGCAAGGTTCATTTGAAAATGTAACTTCTCTATCTCCTGATGCAGACGATGCAGCTATGGATTGTGGACTTGGACATCTTGACCTCGTCCATAAACAAATGTATTTCTTTAACATCTTATGATTCCTGCAAAGAATTTATTTTGGAAATGAGTTCATCCATTGATGCACTCATAAGCTAAAGATATCCATTTGGAATGGATCTCCATATTTATGTATTAATATACAGTGCGCAAAAAATGAACTACCCTGAATAACTTTTGATCTAATGATTGAATCCTCTCGTTTTCGGGCTCAATCTTAATGATTCGATCGAGTTATCTCAAATATGATAATTAATTAGTGCAGACAATATTTTAAGTTACAAAATTGGACCTAAAACGTACTTTCAGCGGATTCGGATTTCAGATTCCTAAATTATAGGGGGTAGCAGCCATCTGGAAAATATGGTCCCCATAGTTTGTCCAGGAGAGCAATCCAAAGTTAGGACTCCATAATGTTAATTTAATTTTTTGCGTATTTCGTCATATCTCGAAACATTTAGGTGTGCAATTTTCTACATCATAATTGGAAGTAGGTAATTTTACATGGCAGAAACTTGAGTAAAATTGGTTGAATATTCTGAAAGATACTTTAAAGCTTCTAATGATTTGTCTCTTTTGTGTTTGTATTAAATTTTACTTAACAATAATAAATAAAAGTCTATTGCGAAGATTTCATTGGAATTTTTATATCGTTGTTTGCAGGAAAACCATTTTAAAATATCATTTTTCAATACATACCGAATAAGAAAATTGCTAACGGAATAGAAAAAAACTGTTTATTCGAAATAAGCATTATTTATTCTAAGGTATGAAGTATTTAACGCTAAAGTACTTGTGAGCAACGAAAGCAGCAACCTATATATGGTTTTAAGTTAAAACATATCATACTCAGTAAACTTTATTTAAGGTACCATAATTCAAATTTAACTCAAAAGTAGCTGAAACAGGCATGTTCAACATTACGGTTCATGTCCCCAATATTATGGTTCAGTGCTGAACTATATATTTGTTCGCCGGTCAGATGGCCGAGCAGTTTAGGTGCCTGGCGAAACCAATGGCTGCGGGTTCGAATCCCTCTCAGGGAATGGATGTGCTGTCCTCTGCAACTTCGGTCACTATGTGCCCACAAGGGCAAACGCAAAATGAGCAATGCCTCCGGTGTCTTCAATGGAGAAGAGCGATATATATATATATATATATATATATATATATATATATATATATATATATATATATATATATATATATATATATATATATATATATATATATATATATATATATATATATATATATATATATATATATATATATATATATATATATATATATATATATATATATATATATATATATATATATATATAAACCCCTTATACTGTTCTAGGTTGAAACAAATTATCGTGCATCTTAATCTTTATTGTAATTACTGTTTTTATTTTAATTTAAACGTAAACATGATTAAATTTATCACCTTTTTAAGGTACTTATTTTAAGACATGTAAAATATAATAGGGAATGATGCCGATATTAAAGTTCAACATTGAACAAAATGTTCTGTTTTAATATTTTTTTCTTGTTCTTTCCAATGTTTCGATATTTTTATTTTTGTACATTTATGAGTATTTTATTTATAATGGTGTTAATTGCAATTCCAATACATTTGAAGATAGATAGAATCAAAACATAAAGCGGTTTAATCACCCAATAAACTTTAAAAACTTCACATGAAAATATCGATACATTTTAGAAAACTAACATAAGAGAGAGCAACTGAAAGGCTAAAATGAGCAACAGGTGTATTATGAAAGCTTTAAATTGCTACTTTGCAAGCATGAAGCAGTAATTTATAACTGAAATATTAAGGGTAACTCCGAATAACTTTACTGAAAAGCTTACTCGAAAACCCATTAATCAGAGATGATTACGTTTGCAAGGAAGCCTTGGAAACATAATTTCTTAATTTTCTGGAGCAGATGATGCATCTATGGACTGCCGACATACACATCTGGTCTTTTCCCAGATCCGAATTTATTTCATCAACATCATATGATTCTATCGAAGAATGTATCTTGGATCATCCATCGCTGCATCAATTACTTCTAAACCAAAGATCTCCATTTGGAATTGATCGCAAAACTTGTGTATTAATGTACTTTCTAATGTGTTGTTTTTCTCTTTCTCCTTCTTGTTTTCAGTAGGTTTTGCTTTATGTTATTAAATAATTTGACTTAGCAGGTTTAAGCAAAATTTGTATATTGCTTATAGAAAAACTATGTATTTCCTTATTTATATGTAAATCTTTAACTTAAATAATAAAGTAAGTAAAATAAATCAAATACGCAGAATTGTTTCCTCAAGTTATTTATAATTTTATTTCAAACTGCGAGGCACATACACTCCTCGCACAGTTCTAATTAAATAATAAAATATTAAAAAAAAAGATATTTTTCATCTAGTTTTAGAAGAAAAAGAGAAAAACTAGATTTATTTCTAAAATAATGAAAACGCTGCTATTTTATTGATTTGATTTATTTGAAATCAAAAAGGTATAAATTTAAGCTTTAAATTAAAAGTTTTGTTTATAAATACTTTGCTACAATTTCTAATAAGATATTGAGTGCATTTCGTAAAATTATGGCAATAGTTGACCTACGTATCAGTGTTAAAAGGATGGTAATGAATTTGTTAAATACGAAAACGAAATAATGGATTACGGATGTTTTAGTCCGCAGCAATGCTTGTTAAATCTATGCATTAAATAATGGGTTATGTATGTTTTGATCCCCAGCATTGTTTGTGTTGTTATTTACACAAACGTAGGCTTTTATACTCATTGTTTTATAAGTAAAACTATTAAATGTTCATTCAATGATTTTACACATTAGATGTTCATTCAATGATTTCACACACTAAATGTTCATTCAATGATTTCATGTATTGTATTATAAAAATTTACCCAAACTAAATGAATACCAATAAATGATGTGATGAAGTCTCAAAAAATGTTTAGAAATGATATTCCTGTGTTAGTGGTAGCATAAATTTGTTTTTAAATCAATCTTATGACGATATATTAATGAAAGTTGCAATGTTCCCCCATTGAAAGTAGCACATATTTTAAAGAAGTAATGAGCATAATCTCACTTTAATATCATAATATGACTATGCATATTACATTAACTATGGCACTTATCCTGTTTGCAGTCATTCTAACAAAATTGTGTTTTCAGAATTTTTATCTAAATATAAAATAGATTCGAATCTCAATTTGAGGCTTTCAAAATACATATTTAACTGAAAACAAGTTGAAAATTCAGTCACAATGCAATCTTTTTTTAAATTTTATTACTTATCCTAGAAATTGTTAAGACGATGATAAATAAAATTATTACTTTATTTGTAGTATTATATTTAAAAATAAATGTATGGTATACATCAGCCAAACATTTTTTTTCAAGATCCAGGAAAATGGGAATTGCAATTACATAAAACGAAAATTGACAAAATAGTTTCAATGAGGAAGAAATGCAAAATAGATTCTCACATCATTATTAATTTTGTTAAAAAAATCATACGTATTAAATATTATTTTTTAAAATTCATGTTATTTTGTACTCAAATACCTACTTTCTCCAAATAAAAATACCCATTTTGCAAAGAGTTATTTTTTTATAAAAGTTTTATTTAACCCAAAGTTTTTTTTCTAAAAGTGAAAAGAAATAAAAAACGTATTTTACCGGATTTATGAGGAAGGAACTAATTTAGAAAGCGAATTTTCTTTGGTACAATTTCGTTTTTGGGGTCTGGTAAAATATTTTTACTGCAGGACCTACTTTTGTATATTAAGTATCTATTACCGCAGTTTTACTAATGCCTAAAGCAACAATTAATTAAACATTAATTACGACAATAATAATTTGGAGACTTTTTCTCCAAAACTGAATAGAACACTTTCATTCCAACGTTTAAAGGTTTTTCAGGAAATAATGTGGGTAAGAAATGTTTATTATACACAACTGCAATATTTGAAATGTGATATGCAATGTGATTGAATATCTTTTAAGAATCTATTTTTCCCGCGTTTATAAGTAAGTCCAATGTGATTTTGAGTAAATTTAGTGTTTTAGAAAGGAACTTTAAAAAAATTACATTAGCAATAGATAGATTTGATCTAAGCATATATTTTAGCAAAACATTTAAAAAACCGAAAATTTGTAATAAGGAAATTTTGATTTAAATATAACAGATTTTGTTTTTAATCTTTATAAATAACTATTTAAACAAGCAGATATTCTTGTTATGTGTGTGTGCAGTGTGTCTAATAAAAAATATATTTTTTTCAAACTTTATCAATCAGCTCTTTTACTTTGACGATGGACAGTGGATCGTATTAAAACAAAAATTTAAAATTAATTTTTTTTTCTAAGACTGACTACATAAAAATGGTAGTGTTAAAATGTTAATCCAACTTAGGAAGATTATTTTATAATATTATAACCATCATTGAGCAGTCGACCGAATTCTGACTTTACGACTATCAATGTTTAACTCTTAAGCCTTGTCATTTTAAACCCAATCCAGAAGACAAGAGAACTCTCGGATCAAGTAATAAGAGAAATTTGTCTTCGTAAAGGTCTTTTCGATGGAACTTTACGTTACACGAAGAGGAAAATCACGACTGCAAGTAAACTCCACCCCATGGCCCGTCTACCAATGAGGATATTTTACGTCAGCGTTGTGGTCGGTGCGAGCCGGGTGCGAAATTCGTATCGATCAGCCATCGCTAGGATTCCATCTTGATTCACCTCATTGAAAGGCAAGCGCTTTATCCTCGGAGCTAACTCGGCTCTATGAAAATTATTGGGAATTATACAGTTCACTCAGAAAAGTTCAAATAAATCGTTCAAAAACATGTGTAAGGGTAAATAAGGGTTAATATTGTATGACGTTGTACAGCAGTGTTTCCCAAAGTGTGGTACGCGTACCCCCAGGGGTACGTGAACAGTTTAGCGGGGGTCCGCGTTCTTATGCGAAATATCTTGCAACGAACGAAAATTTCTAACAAATTTATTTAAAAACATGAAAATTTACGATTACGTATTTTTCTATTAGCAATTTTTTGCAGGATAATAGTTAATAATTAGTGGTGTCAACAGCCAGTAGTGATTTTTAACTTTTGTGCAATTTATTTATAGAAAAAATGCATTCATTTCCTTGTTAGGGGGTACACAGCGTTACGAAAAATTTAGAAAGGGTACACGAAAGTCATAAGTTTGGGAAACACTGCTGTACAGGGAAACCTCGGGAAAAATTTTTCATTTTTATTAAAAATAGAAGCTTAAGAATATCAGCTTAAGAATATCAGCTTATGTGATATTTCACTTCTATGACGGCTCAATCGATAGTTCATATTCTGAGAAGTAATCTTTTATCGGTAATTTTAATGACAACGTCCAATAATATTTGACTTGTAGAGAAAGTTTGATTTTATAGTATTTTTGTTTTTGAAGGAACATCTATCTTTTAAAAACTTATATTTCAAGCAAATGCAACAGCTAGAAAAGTTACTTGATGCTTGATTTGATGCTTTAGGGTGAGCTACAGCTAAGGTGACATCATTTGGCTGACTATCTTCATTCTTTTATGATTCTTTGCATTTTTGTTTTGTCCACAATTCGCCTGTAGCAATCCTGCGGTTATTGCGAACTTGTTGCTTACGTAATTATTAAACGTACTTTTATTACTGAAACTTTCTAAATCATTTAAATTTTCTGCTATTTCTATTTCTCCCATTAAGTATAGTACCTGTTTTGGAACATACTGTTTTATTTTTATCATTAAGATGGATGCAACAGTGTTTTGAATAAGTGTTTTTAACTAGGTCATGAAAATTATTGGCATTCAAAAACAAGTTAGATGCTTAATCAAAATATGTTTTTGTTTCTCTAACACCAATTTAAAGTAAATTACCGGGGATATTTCCGTATCGTGATTTGTAGCCATTCCATCTACAATCGATAAAGCATCAAATAGATTTTAAGATCCAAGATCCAAAAGATCCAAATAGAACACTAAGCACCGGATATAAACTTGCAATTCACTGAAGAAAAAGAAAAAAAAATATGTCGAAGTTTTTTCAGGGAGGGGGTTATACCCTTTTAGTGGGTCCCCTTCTGAGATGCTTTTTTCCAATTTCTCTCAGACCGCTGCCCGGAAATTGCAAAGACTTGTTGGCTATTTTTCCTTACTTAAATCAGGATACCGAAATCATCGCTAACTACTTTAAAATATGTCAATTTTTGCTAACATCGACATCAAAATGAAAGAATACAAAAATAATTAAATGTATGATCAAAATACTTAAGAGTTTAATATTAATTTAGCATATGTCATATTAATACTTATTTTCACGTAACAGGAATTAAAATGAACGACATAGTAGTTAAAAAGCCTCTTTTTTTCTATATAAAGTATAATTTCTCACACATACAACTGCGAACAGATAGTAAATTGTACTTGCGAATTTAATTACACTTACTTTTTTATAAATAAAGCGCACATTTAAGCTGGGATATGTTGCAATTTTGAGTAAAATTAATAATTTAAAATAGTTTAATAAAAGATTAACTAAAATGAATAAAACAAACAGAAGAAATAACGCAGTGAACGTTTAATAAAAAATAAAAAAAAAACGAAAGTGAGCGATATCGGTGTTCGCCTTATGGTCTATAATA
The DNA here is from genome assembly GCF_982258835.1 of Parasteatoda tepidariorum. NCBI lineage: Eukaryota > Metazoa > Arthropoda > Arachnida > Araneae > Theridiidae > Parasteatoda > Parasteatoda tepidariorum. The sequence goes on along the minus strand of NC_141757.1, from coordinate 115,074,091 downwards.
AAGATTAATTTACTTTCTTGATAAGTATTAAAAAATATAAAGTATAACTTTTATACGAATAATATTTTAGCAATTGGACGCTTGCACTTCAAGAAGAAGAAGACCTCCTATACCCACACATGTGACCTATGACGTCAGCACCAGCTAATCTTTATAAGCAAAATGATGTATAAAAGTTGATCTAAGTTTCTCTGCATAAGTTAGAATGTTAATTAACGATAAGTTCATTAAATACAGAACCGTATCGCGCATGAAATTAGTTAAAATATAATTCTTTCTCGTCTACTTCTTTTACTTAACTTAGATTTATTATTCGTTTATGTATTTTACTCTAACAGTGATATATTTTTGTTTTGTATACTTTTCAGCTTCGATGCGCAATCAGTTTGTTTATGTTCCACATGATTTTGCGCCTACCCTTGTGTTAAGTTCCTGTGTGTAAATATATAGTGAAAGAATTGAAACCATTGCGAAAGAATCCTTGTTAAAGAATATGAACAATGCCAGTTAAGAGAATTAATACTTGACAGGCTTGGCTTACTCAAAATAGAATGGAAGGAACAGTTGCTAACGTAAACAAATGCCACGTTTCAACAACCCACTAAAAATAGAAATACAGACAAAAACCTGTTTCCATTGAGAAAAGTTATATAGGGTGTCCCGTAAATGTTGCGACAAACGTGAAGTAGGGAACATCATGAGGATTAAGAATTATCTAGGAAACCATGACCAGAATTGTTATAGTATGCCACTAAGTGAGCTTTCCTATTATGAACTGTCACATCGTGTGCTTTTGAACTTCAGGATTCATCTTAATTATCTTAATTCTTTATTTACTCTTAATTATTGTCAAAAACTGTTTTCAAATCGTTACAGTTTTAACTGTTTAATGATTTGACGATTCACTGGATCAACTCGTCTAATCATAAATTACGATAAAACAGAAGTTCTGAGCCTATTTTAAGGGAACTCTCGACAGTAACTAATAGTAACGGCTTGCATAGACCACAGTGCTGACGTAAAATATCCTCAGTGGGATCATGGGATAGAGTCCCCTTGCCGTCAGGCCAACCCTGGGAGGTTTCGCGGCTTTCCTCTCCATGTAACACAATCTCGGGTTAGTTCCAACAAAAGATTCTTGATCCAGGAGTTCCCTTGCCTTCTGGATTGGGCTTAATATTACATTAGCTGTCGTATACCCTGAAAATTGGGTCAGCTGCTCAACGACAGCTATAAAATAAAATAATATTAACATAAAATTAACATGAAATCAAAATATTTTAGAAAAATAAAAGTGCAAGTTCAAAGGCACACGAACACATGTCCATAGTAGGAAAGCGCCCCTAGCTGACATTTTCGGTCATGGTTTCCTAGGTTATTCTTAACCCTTATGCTGTGCCCTACTTCAAGTTTGTCGCAACATTTACGGGGCACCCTGTATATGATGTGAGATTATCGTTATATATCGTATTGACGAGTAAAATTGCTTCACATTTATTTCTTCTTTTTGTGTCACAAAGTCTATGTTCCTAAGTTTAATTTTTACGTACAGTAGCTTATTTTTAAATACTGATATCCTTTTGTTTAGATGCGCTTAACACATTAATAAAATATGCTTACTAAAAATTATGATAAATCTATGTTTCATAAACGAAATTGTTATTTTTATTTAATTTTGCGAAAAAATAATGATGAATGAGAAGCAACCTCGGGGTTTCGTGTTCGAAGCTAACAGGGAATGGAACCTTCGATTTCTCTAAAAAGGTACAAAACTGTAAGACAGATTTTCAAAGAAAAAAATAAATAGAAATAACTAAATAAAATAAAAATCTTCAAATGAACTTCGCTTTAACATGCATAATTCAAATGTATTCCTATATTTAAACATGATTGTATTGTATGTAGGAATTATTCATATATTTTTTATAAACTGCTGTTTGTAGAAAATGCAACACCATGAAGGAATCATCAGAATCAAATGAAATTCGCAGCAAATGTCAATTATAGGATATTATGCAAATTAATAAAGTTTCAGAGCCATCGCGCGTGCGTGGCGCGCGCAGCGCCCTCTGAATTGATGCTGAAAGCGTATAAATAAAGTGCTGTAGCGGGACGTTGAAAATAGTCTATGATTATTTGTTAGTGGCAAACGTTTAGTGAGACCTGAGTATGCCTCCACGACGGAAGAATAAGAAATTCAAGCAACTTACGGAGTTTGAACGAGGGAGGATAATCGGCCTTCGAGAAGGAGGATTTTCCTATCGCGCAATAGCAGCTCGTATGCAGCGGAACAGTTCCACAGTGATGCGAGTTTGGAAGCAGTGGACCGACGAGCACCGAACAACTCGAAAAACAGGCACTGGACGACAGAAGGTGACGTCAGAGCGCGATGATCGACACCTGCTCCGCATGGCGGTGAATGATCGCACAGCTTCCTCCAGGCAGCTGGCAGCACATTGGTCTACTGCTACAGGTGTACAATTGTCGGCTTCGTCAATTCGTCGTCGTCTGCTGCGCCGTGGATTGCGTGCAAGGGTGCCATTATACAGGATTCCCCTCACGGCGGATCATCGACGGCTGCGTCGGCAGTGGGCTCTTGAGCACAGAGACGGGCGAGCTGATTGGCACCAAGTTGTCTTTTCAGATGAATCACGCTTCAATTTGTGGACCCATGATGGCCGTGTTCGTGTTAGACGTTATGCCGGTCAACGCTGCCTTCCTGAGTGTATTATTGAACGACATAGTGGTCGAACACCCGGAGTTATGGTCTGGGGTGCGATTTCGTATCATGGACGATCCAATTTGATACGAATTGAGGGTAATCTCAATAGCAACAGATACGTCCGTGAAGTGCTACAGCCCGAAGTCGTTCCTTTCCTTCAAGGCATCCCTGGAGCTATCTTTCAGCAGGATAATGCACGCCCACATGTTGCGCGGACTGTTAGAGTCTTCTGTTCAGCACAACGCATGCAACTTCTTCCTTGGCCTGCTTATTCGCCGGATATGTCGCCTATTGAGCACGTGTGGGATATGGTTGGTCGGCGTCTCACTCGTGATCCGCGTCCTGCAGTTTCCAAAGACGAACTTTGGTTGCGCATACAAGCGATATGGAATTCTCTTCCTCAAGCAGATATTCAACATCTGTTTGACTCCATGCCACGTCGTATAGCAGCACTTATTGCAGCGCGTGGTGGCTGCACCAAATACTGATTTCGGACGCTTAATTTGTTTCTTTTGTTTTGAAAATTTCATCATTTATTTGTATCAGTACAAGTCGTTTCTGCATTAAATTTCATTTGATTCTGATGATTCTTTCATGGTGTTGCATTTTCTACAAACAGCAGTTTATATATCTTAAGCATGAAGGGAGACAGACACTTTTCATAAAAACTCAAGTTTTTCCGCTCTTTCAATGTAAATTCGAAAAATTTTTCGAACAGAAATATGTTCGAAAAGAGCTTATCTTATTCAGGACCTTATGTTGATCTGAAAAAAAAATACATACTTATATACTGCTTATATACTGATTTAAATTTTAAAAAAATGCAAAATATTGATTATTATTATAAAAATACACGAATTAATATTTTATAAAATTTTGATGTAATTGCTGTATGTATTTCTTACCATTAATCAAAATTATATGTGGAGTCATTTATGAAAGTTACAGTATATTTCGCATTAGTAACTGATAAAAAAGTTCTAAAAAGCTTATTCAGTAAAGTCTAAATGAAAAGGCGTTTGTTTAGTAACTTTTATAAATTGTTTGGAAATTTTCTAAAGCTTTAATATAATTTATTTAAATATGTATATGAGGGGTGCCTGAAAGATAATGAGACGTCAATCTGTCGAATAACTTGAAGGTTGGTCTACCCATTTCGAATGGAGATAGCCAATTTCCTGGCGATTTCATCAGAGAAAGTCAAGAACGTCGACCTCTTGCATTGGTCAGTGCGTGATGTTCAGATCGGAACGGAAACTAACTTATAATCAAATTGCATCTTTGTTTCCCGCATGGAAATCTGAAGGAAGGACACTATGCGTAATGAGTGGTATTTTAGGAACATGTTATGTAAGTTAATTCATCGCGGAATGCTACTATACTGAATGAGTCGTCTGCTTTGAATAGATTAAAAATATAGCGATTTTCTTTTCAACTTTTATCTTCTGAAATTTAAATTTTTATCTAATATTGAATTAAAACTGTGAAGTTGGTGGTTCTAATGTTTGACTCCGATTTTATATTTTCCTGAGATCCCGACTTTGACTTATATTCTATTAAAATTTTTTCCCCGAAACGTAGAAAATTATTAACAAATTGCATCTTCTTTTTCCACATGAAAATGTGATGGAAGACCACTAGATGAGTGCTATTTTAGGAACATGTTATGTTAGTTAATTCATCGTGGAATGTTACTTAACAATATTGAATAAGTTGTCTGATTGATGGTCTGAAGATGGTTTAAGAATATAGTGATTTCTTTTTAACTTTTTTTCCTTTCAAAATTCCAGTTTTCACTTAATATTGAATTAAAACTGTGGAATCGGTATCTCATGTGTTTAACTCCGACTTCAGACTTTCCTGAGAGCCCGGCCTCTACTTAAACTCTATTAAAATTTTTCCACCAAGCACTAGGAAATTATTAATTAATTAAATCTAAATTATCCACTCAGGGAAATGTGCAGGAAGGACGATATACGTAATGGGTGCTATTTTGGAAACGTGTTATGTAAGTTAATTCATCTCTAAATGTTTTTTAACAATGCCGAACAAGTCGCTTTATTTGAAAGGTATATGGATAAAAAATGCAGCGATTTTCTTTTTAAATTTTCTCTTTCAAAATTCCGACTTTTACTTAATATTGAATTGAAACTGAGGAATCGGTAGCTCACATGCTCCGACTTAAGATTTTCCTGAGGGTCCGACTTCGACTTATACTCCATTAAAATGTTTTCACCGAAACCTACGAAATTATTAATAAATTGTATCTCATTTTTCCGCCTGGAAACGTGAAGAAGAATCTATGTAGTGAGGGTTATTTTAGGAACGTGTTATGTAAGTTGATTCATCGCGGAGTGTTACTTAACAATACTGAATGAGTCGTCTGTTTTGAAAGATAAAAGGATTATGTAGCAATGCGAGTTTTCATTCTTCTTTTTTAGGGCCATTTTTTTTCTTATAATGTTATGTTTAATTGTTTTTGGGAATGAGATTGAGTCATAAAGAGTATTTCATTTACTTCATTACTTAAAATTAGTATGATTTTAAAGTTTATTTTTTTGGTGGGAAGATAGGCGACATTTTTATTATTTTATTTATTGTTGAGAATCGATCATAAACTTTAATTTTCTGTGCTCATAAATAACCGAATTTTCAAATTTTGTATTTATGACTGTAAATGAACTCGACGAGAAAGATCAAATGAATGACCATAAGATCAAATAGCTCCCTTGTGTTGGTTTTTACTCTTGACCCCTCGTAAACCTGTATTGTAACCTGTATTTACGCAAAAAAAGTTATTCTTTGGTAATTTTATTTCTGCATTTTTTGAAGCTAACAGCAGATGATTTCGAAATCCATGAGTGGAAAAACAGCCTCACAACCACCTTAAAAAAATGAATTTAGTTAGTTAGAAGTGTACTCCCCAGCAACTGAAATCTGTAGTTCAAATGTTTGAATCGAACTTCAGACTTTTCTCAAAGCTCGACTCTGACTTATACTCGTTTAAATTCTTTTTTTCACTGAATCCTTTCAAACTATTCATAATGTTGCTGAAGTTTCAGATTAAAAAAACTGCGTCATATGCGGAAAAATGATTAAAATATCGTTTTTAATAGACATGTTTTATTTAAAGATTTCAAGTATTGTTATGATGAATCAAAGTTTCAGAATAGCAGGGTATTTGTAAGTTGCAGTTCTAGTTGTATTTGTTGGGGTGATTTTCTTTTGATCTGATCCGACCCGTCTCAATAACATCTCTAATGATGTAATCACTCTCGAGAATGTCAATTGAATGCAGACAATTCTTTTTTAGCTTCGAATATCCCTTCTTAAACATTGCCACACATTTCTTGTGTCAATTGGACATTTGAAACTAATCACATGTTAAATAAATAATATGATTATACATATTACCTTATACATATATTATATATATACATACATTATAGATATACATATATTATGCATATGCATACATTATAGATATACATGTATTATACATATACATACATTATAGATATGCATATATTATTCATATACATACATTATAGATATACATATATTATTCATATACATACATTATAGATATACATATATTATGCATGTATGATTATACATATTAGACTAAAGTAATGAGATATTACTTGATTAAGAACTTCATTCGCTTCAAAAATGTATAAATTGGAAATATTGGAATCTTTCACGCGTTAAAAAACAGGCTATTACTTTCAAGACTTGCTATAGATGAAGGCGAAGAAACAATGATTTGTAATATAAAGTGTGAAGTCGCCAACGAAAAATAGAAAATAAAGTTGAGAAACAAAATTAGAAAAACATCAGTGAGAAGAATAAAAACAACCATGAATAAAAAGCAGAAGAAGAAAAACCACTGTGACCAGAGCATTTTGATGCCCTGGAATCTTGTTTTATTCATAAGACTGCTGATTCCCCTATTAACGATACCCACTTCTCTTCACCACTTCTACATAGCGCGTGGAAATACATTTTACGCTGATTTGCTTCTCTCTGCCACTGGGGTTTTCCTTGTTCTGCTTTTCATCTTTCTTCTCCCTCGGGTTCTGTGGTTTTTCTAGTTTTGCTTCTCATCTTAATCGTTCTGTTTTTCGTTCGAAAATTTACGTTTTACAATTCAAATCACTTTTTCTTTTTCTCTTTCTTGTCTGCAAGTCTTGAAAATGGACACCTGTTTTTGAGGGCTCAAAACATGCCGACTGTTATTTTCAATTTGTATATTATTAAATAGAATAAATTTTTAAACAAGTCATAAATCACTTGGTTGTGTCGATTCACGTGTCTGTGCATGGACAGAGTGAGGGCTTTAAGGCCTGGGTTTATTATCAGCTTGAATCAGTTTTGAGATCAGATTTAATTGGATACGTGAAAGAAATTTCATGCGTTTGTCGAACCTGATTGGCTGACCAATGCACGACGTCATTTGCGAGCATCCAGTTGAAGATGTGGAATCATCCTTTAAATGCTTGAAGAGCGAGACGAATGACTGTATATCAAGACTTTTTATAAAAATCGGATAACGCAATACTTCAGCAGCTTTAACAACAGGAACGTGTCATATTAATTAAACTTACTTTAAAAGTTTAAAGAATATGTTAACATTTAAAATTTCTAATTTTCGCTGTTGGTGATACAGTTTTTTCGTCCACCACTATAAGTATTCATAAATTTCTATTGCATGATTCGATTTAAAGATATTTCATTTAAAACTAAATTTATACAAAAAATTACAATAATTATCTACTACAACAATGTAAACAGTCACATTTAAAGTTACATCTAACATAAAAGTTGATAGAAAAATGTCAAGAATTATATTTAAAGAAAAAATATTGAAATTGTGCGAAACCATAGAATGAAAAGAGCTAAACATGAAAACTATATTTTGCGCACACATATAAGCATTTAATTCCATCAACATTCTTCGGCAAATGTTCATAAACAAAGAATTTAAATCAAATGACACGTTATAAACCATTATCTTTGTAATTAACGTTGTATCTTCATTTAATAAATAAGGCTTCGGAATGTTTGAATCAAAAGGTAATCATTATTAAAATATATAATTTGTATTTATTTAATACTGACAGTATTTTTTTCATAAAAGTATTATCAAATTATTATATTTCTAACTATTTTAGTAGTAATAAATGTGGTTTGGTGACGTTAATTTTTAAAATGTGTTGCCAATTTTTAAAATTAAAACACGTTTTATTTTAAGTAGCAGATACGAACTTGTTAATACAAATGTAACTCGTTAACTTAATTTTTTTTATTATTATTTATGGATTTTCAGAGCTAAGTTTAGGATATATAGACAATAATAGTTCAACCAAATATAGACTCTAAAACGTTAATATACAATAAATAATGTTTTGATAAGAATAATTTTAATGGTTATCATAAATTAATTTCATTCAAGTAATATTTTTGCCCACATAATTATAAACATTTACCTAATTAACATTCCTAAAATCAATGCTTTTTTTGTTGATTTTTCTTAATTATTTGATAAACACTTTTAACTAGCCAAAATAGGAATTGAGCCCCATAATAAAATCATACGTAACAATACATTTAGAGAGTGACTAATTATTCATTTAGATTCCAATAAATGATCTAAATATTTACCTCAGCTTAACACAATTTGAGTAAGAATGTGCATATTTTTTATGGAAAGAATAGCTCAATGTCCCAGAAATGTGTAAAAGTTTTTTCTCAAGCATTTAGTATATTTTTTAAACACATGGCTTTATTGGAAATTAATACATATAATACAGGTAACATATACAAGTGCGAGAATATGAGTAATATGAATACATGAACAATAAGAGTACATAACAACAATACGTGAACAATAAACGAGAACAGTGAATATTAAAGATAACAAAATTTAAGAGAACTATAATGAGTGTCAGACAAATGGAGACAAGAGAGTCCTACAGAGAATATATTATGCTTCTAGCATCCCTATATAACTTTAGAATATCGCCATTACTTTGAGATTCTTTATTGAGTCCTGTGCATGATAGTTAATGTTCAGCATTCATCTTACCTGCTCAGCAGATTTGACATTCACTTGTTAAAAGGATGTCAATGCTGTTTAGATGTTCTGCTAAACAATCATGCCCAGTTTTAAGCCTGAAATTAGGAACGGATTCCATACGGGATGTATGAAACTTTATAGGATCTTTTCCCAGCGTTTTCCTTTGAATAGTAATTCGTGCTCTGTTTTGTGTGCTGTATTAATTTGATTCAAAATGTGCTTCTTTAAAATCTTGTAGGGAGAGGTAAAGTTTTTCTTGTGTACCCATCTTTGCTAAAGAGTCAGCTTTCGTTACCTGCGTGTGATGGGATCCATTGAAATACTCTTATTTTTATTTCTTTTATAACCGTCGTTGAACAGCCGATCCAATTTTTGCTTTTACGATTGCTCATGTTCAACGCCTTGTCATTCTGAACCCAATCCAGAAGACAAGGGAACTCCTGGATCAAGTAGGGAGAGAAATTGGCCTTCGTGGAGGACTTTTAGATGGAACTAACCCGTATTAGCGTTACATGGAGAGGAAACCCACGAAAACTTCTCACGGTTAGCCTGATGGCAAGGAGACTCTAACCCACGATCTGTCTACTACAGAGGATATATTACGTCAGCACTGCAGTTGGGGCAACCCATATACGGAATTCGTATCGACCAGCCATCGCCGGGATTCGAACCCGGCCCATCTCATTGGAAGACGAACTCTCTATCACCTGAGCCATCACTGCTCACTATTAATTTATTGTTATTTTTAGAGGATTTGATTGTTTGTTTACTATGTGAAATGATACAAAATTCGGTTCCTGCAGCCAAAATTGTTAGTCATTTATCACCACCCAGGAGACACGTGTGAATAAAGGGTTTCACGGATGCGAGTAACATTACCTTTCTATTTTGTTACCACTTTTAAAATAATGTATAACAATGGTAAGAAAAAATGAAAATATGTATTTTGATACAGTTTATGTATTTGTATATATTTGTAAAATATATTTTTTCATAATTTTTTATTTCCCAGACTGTACATATTAATTAAGATTTACTAATTTCAGTAGCTGTTGGAATGTAAAGCATGTAAAATATGTCTAAAATATAAACATGTGAAGCGTAAACTATGTTAAAACAATTTGACGTCGTTATGAGAAATAATATTTACTTCTAAAACGTTTAGTGTGTCTTATAAATATGAAGAAAAAAACGCACTGCCTGCATTGTTCTTATATAGATATTTAAAAAAGAAAAGATTCAGTCAATAATTTTTAAAAGTAAAAAACGCAGTGTAATTATACGACTACAACTTGAAAATTACGAGATTAAAAAAAATAAGGCAACTCAAAAATGCCCGCCTAAATTTGCAAAAGTTGCTATAGTTTATTTTTAAAGTCGTAACTCATTTTTTCCCTTCAAAATAAGCAATTTTTAAAGAAAAAAAAATTATTAACTCCTAACTGTTAAACTCATTAGTTTAAGGCAGTGTTTCCCAAACTTACGACTTTTGTGTACCCTTTCTAAATTTTTCGTAACGCTGTGTACCACCAATAAAAAAAAATTATGTATTTTTTACTTTAAAAAATTGCACAAAAGTTAAAAATCACCACTGGCTGTTGAAACCACTAATTATTAACTCTTTAACTCTGCAAAAAATAGCCAATAGAAAAATACGTAACCGTAAATTTTCATGTCTAGCTTTGTTTTTAGATAAAAGTTTTTGAAATTTTCGTTTGCTGCAAGATATTTCGCATAAGAACGCGTACCTCCGCTAAACTGTTCCCGTACCCCTGGGGGTACGCGTACCACACTTTGGGAAACACTGGTTTAAGGTAAAGAATATCAAGATGATAGCAAAAGTAAACTAATAAGAAAAGAAAATATGAATGGTAAAAAGTGTATATATTAAAAAAGTAAAAATGCACCTTTAAATTGTAATAAAAATTAGTTTTACTTTTTATTTAAATTTTGTAGGGTTTATAATTTTAATCCAAAATATATATCTCATTCTGATTCCTTGAAATATGATTTTTTTTATTCCTTAACTAATTTTAAATACTAATTTTGAAGTGAAATTAATCGAAAACTTGATACAATTTTTTAACAGTAGCTCTTAGCATTTTTTTAATTAATATTTATCATAATGATTTTAACTTTTCATCAAGGTAAAATATTCTCTTATTAAACCATACATCAGTTTTTTTCTTTACAAATAATAATGAAAAACATCACAAATTTCATGTTTTTTTCCTTACATTCGAACTTATTTTAATTATTAATTAATTTGTAACAAATCAAACTTTAATTATAAATACTGTGCCATGATTAATATTTACGACTGTGCTCATAATTTTCAAAATTCAGAGCTCGCAATTCTACATTTATCAATTCAAGAATTTCAAAATTAAACCTATGACTTCTCGATTTCACCAAATGATTTCCTGGATTAAAAGAAAAAAAAATTCCATATATTCTTTATTTCTTTTAAGACAGTGTTCTCGTCAATTAATCATTTACGCGCGGCTCACATTTCTTGGCGCTCAACACACCTGTGATTCATTGCAGTGGCGGCCGCCAAGATTGTCAAATTGGCGCACAGTTCACGGAGATAGGAAAGCGAAAGAGGCGCGCTACGGATTCTTTATGAGGAGTTGGAGTAAAAGGGGTGCACAGTGGCGGCTCACTAGTGTTATGCCATGAGGGCTTTTGACGCCTCTTATATGGCAGGCGGCATGGATGCCTACGCCCTGCGGAACAATGGCTCAGCATCGATGAGCCCTGGCACAGAAGTTCCACAGCCCTCTCCTCTTTATGAAGATCGCGACGAAGAAAGTGAAGGTAAATTTTTTTTTTTTTTTTTTTTATGCACGACACTGATTTTTGTAAAACTTTATTTTGTTTAAAACAATATTTTTAATACCTTAATAATAGTAATTTTCAGCACAAAAAATTTATTTGCAAAACTTTGTTTGTTTAAAATAATTTTTCTAAGCGGCAATATATATTTAAAAAGGGAACAAATCTATGGCATTTATGAATTCATGTAATAATTTTTGGGAAATATTTCAAAGCTTAATTTTATGCGTATTAATTAAAAATTATTCCTAAATTTCTTTATTTTTTAAAAAAATAAGTTACAAGTATGCAACCTTTTTGACGCAACTTAGTTTCACTTATTAATATTTTCAAATAAAAAATAAATAATTAATATTAAATGATTAATAATTTCTAAAGTAAATTTTTTTGAAAACTCTAAAAATTATTCGAGTTAAAACTTTATTTAAAATATTAAGAAAATATTACTTTTATTAGTTGCATGCAATTATATTCTTAAAAAACTTTTCGTAAAGCTTTTCAGGAAAAACAATTACGCTCAGTGATTTCATTTAGATGTTTGTCGATTTTTATTGTTGTTATATTGCCGCACTCTTTCAGAATCACACTCTTTTAGAATCTATTTAAAAAGTGAACAAATATATGTCATTTATTAGTTCCGTTAAAATCAAGTAATGCATAAATTATTTTTTGAAAAACTTCACCGCTAAGTTTTGTGAATATTGGCTACAGATTATTTCTTCATTTATTTATTTTCATAAAAAAAAGAAAATAAATTTTAAAATGTGCAACCCTTTTTATGCAATTTGCCTTCGTTTTATAATATTTTCGTAAAACTTTTTCTTCGTACTAATTTGTGCAAATAAATTAATAAATTTTTTTTATTAAAGCAAATTTATTCAAAAAACTCTAAAATTTATTCGAGTTTGTACTTTATTTTAAATTTTATAAGATTGTTACAATCATTAATTGCAGTAAAATTATATTTTTAAAAATTAACTTTTCGTAAAGTTTTTCCTCAAAAAATTTTGTTTGGAGTGATTTCATGGAAATATCTGTCGATTTCTATTGCAATTACATTTTAAACAGCATTCTTTTAGTTTTTGTATGTATTTTAAATTTATTTATAAAAATACTCATATGCTTGCTCGCTATAGCATTTATAAGGGCATTATTTTTTAAAAAAAAGCTCGAAGATTAAAATTGACATGATCGATTACAAAAATATTTGATGTGAGTAAAAAAAGAATTATTGTAATAAATCTCACACATAATGTAATAACTCCCTTCATGTTTAAAATTTATAAAGATGCTTAAACACATAACTATAAAAATGTGGGTTGCAAAATGCGAAATGTGAATAACAGAAAATCTGCTTTAAATTTTTCAGAACAAATATCCTATTCTTCAGAGTTTTCTCTTTGCAAACGATTTTAGCTTCCGAAGAACTCATTAAATTTCTAAATTTTAGCTCATTTGCATTCAATTCTGTAAATTTATGCATATTTAAAATCCTTTCTTTAACAAATAAGTTTATTTAAGATTTTAACAAGTTATATAGTTTAATAATTTTAGTAATTTAAAAGTAATCGTTATGGTTGAAACTAAAGCAGATAAGAATTTTAATTCTTCGATTGCTATCTGATGTGATTTACTATTTATTCTAATAAAGTAAGAAGAAATAACGGGTCCTTAAAATAAGAGGGCATTAAAATTTTTATTTGATATAATTTTGAAGCATGCAGCGAAATATTTCGTCAAGGAATTTGTTTTTTTTATTTTTTATTTTATTTGTCTCTTTTTTTTTCAAAGAACTTAATAAAAAGCAGTATTTCTTTTTTTTTTTCTATATCAAACGTTTCATAAAGTTCGTGATCAACGCAATAAATTCACTTTTGGTTTTCAACTCTGTATTTAACAAGCTCCTAAACAAAATTTTATGTTTTATGAATTTTTTAAATAACATTTCTTAACTAAAAAAGTAAAACAATTTTTTAAAAAAATCGTAACTTTGAGAATCTTATTTTTTAAAGTTAACGTATCTGAGAAAAAAGTACCTACTAACAGCAGTCCTTGGATTTACATGGGTTTCATATATTTTTTTAAAAATTGCTTTCAAAAATGAATCAGTATATTAAGTGCAAAGTAAAACTTAAGGGAAAATTAAAATTATCGTAAATCTGACCAATTAAGGACAATCAGAGCAACTGTGGAGTTAAAATCTACAAAAACAGTTTATTTTTAGAATTCAAAGCTGTTGTACGTTTTGATGCACCTTTAAAATGCATTTCTACAGATTATTATCTGGTTTGAGAGATATATTAATCATTTTAGATAAAAAAACATGTGTACCTGCTTCTATTTTTTATCGGTTATTCTTCGTTTATCATAGATTTATAGAGTAACTATCTATGTTAGGTATTTCCCGGAAATACGTGTAAAAAAGAGTGAAAACACCACAAGAAATTGGTGGGGGGTGAGAAGGGGGAAAACAAATTGCTGTTATCAAGATTCTTCGTGATTATTAAAACACAAAAAAGACTTTAAGTTTCCAAACACTGATTTTATGTATCAGTGATAATATTTAATAATGATCATTGTTCATAGCACTGAAACCTCTACCTGTTTTTAACTAGTTTTTATGCAAGATTTTACGCCTTTACTGTTTATTATAATTTTTAAAATTACCTTAAGCTTAAAAGCTAACTTTATATAGCTTTTCAATATTTTCGTTACTAATTTTTGTAATTTAAATATTACATTCATTCTTAATTTTTTTTTGAAAAAATAAACTCAACTTTTTATTATTATTCTTAAATATTGAATTATTTAAGGAAAAATACAATTTTGAAATGATTTTATTTAATATATTTTAAAAATCAGTAAAAATTCTGCTTTACATTAATAAGTTATTAGTAATTATCGTAACTTTCCTATTCTGTAATTTCAGTAAAGTCATGATTATCGAACTTTTAAAACCATTAGAGAATGGTAAAATGAAAAAAAAAAATTTCTTTTTTTAAGAAGAAATTACTTATTTTAAAAAAATATAAAAATAATTATTTAAAAATTATTGTATGTGAAACAAAAATAGTTAATGTTTAGAAATTGATAAAATATGCAATTTACAATAGTGTTTATAAAAATTAAATGATATAGTTTCCAAATGATTATTTTGTTTTAGATAGTTTGACTTTTAAAATGTAAAAGTAGTTTTCTACTTATTTCATTCCACAAAGTATACATTTCGTAAATAATATGACTGCTTCTTTAAGGAAAGTTGTTTTAATAGTAAGATTTGTCTAAATTTATGCAATTTTCTAAACAATTTTTAAATATCTCATAATTATTAATTAGTTTGCTAATTTAGAAAAATTTTAAATCGTAAAGGAATGAAACAAAAACAAAATAAATACATTTCACTTCAATTGATTCAACTGTTAGGCAATTATTATGCTAATTTGTTGAGGGTGAATATTAATTAATTTGATAAATTTACCATAACTGCATTACAAATTGCATCACTTGAGACAGATTGAACTTATATTGTGTTTTTTTTAAATTCCTCCGTGTTTTTAATTTTTGAATCAGAGAGGAACCCTGATTTGAGATTTAAACTGTTCATTTCTCTAAGCATAGGCGAGAGAGGACAAGTTTTAGTTTTTTTACTGAGACAAGTTAGTTGCTTTTTGATTTTTCTATACTACCTACATCAAATATGACTCATGCAGCGGATATTTAAACTTCTAAATTAGAAACAAATGATGAAAAATGTTGCCAATAATAGTTTTTTAAAGAAAGACTTCCAATTTACAACGTATAAGGGAGTAAGTTGATATTTATTTCAAATTAAATACATAGATAACAGTGTAAATATTTCAATCAATTAGAAGGTTTTTTTCTGATGAAACTTTCATAAGATTATAACATTTTGCATAAAAAAATGTATTTG
Source organism: Parasteatoda tepidariorum (assembly GCF_982258835.1). NCBI lineage: Eukaryota > Metazoa > Arthropoda > Arachnida > Araneae > Theridiidae > Parasteatoda > Parasteatoda tepidariorum. The sequence continues at coordinate 115,058,521 of NC_141757.1, read as the reverse complement.
ATTACTGAATTTTTAAGAAAAAAATTGATATAATCCTCATAAAAAATGAGATTATTAATTTGTAATTTTTTTTTCTGATATAGAATAGCCATTTATAAATTTTCATTAAGCTCGAGACCTTCTGTATACCAACACGATTGTTATACCAAACGATCTGCCTGACCCTTCTATATAATATTTATTGTTAAACATTTCAGCTCATTATTCAGCTGTTAACAGCTGTAACTGTTATTGAGCATTTTATCTATCGCTACTCTTGAAAACGCTTCAATATATTTTAGTACACTGAACAGAAAAATGGCCAAAACAACGTTCCTTTTAGGAAATCAATATTTTCGCAAAAATTTCATTTGGAAGCAACTACTCACAATGAAGATCTTTAGATGGTCAAATAGTAAGAGTTCATTGTACCCTGAGAAATAAAGTAAGATCAGAACTACAAGAATATGGAGAAAATTTAGCGTGTTTCTAGATCTATTGGAGCACCAAAAACTTGGTAATTATTATACAAGTGATTTGGTAATGATCTTGGGTAGAATTAGCATTGTTCTATATTATGCTTTTAAGCTTGGTAAATGTGGTAAAATTTCGTAATTTTATTATGATAACTTTGAGCATGGCATAAAAATAATTTATTCCGTTAAATTTACTTTTCAGATTTTTGTTTTTTTACTAAATGTATGGTAATAAGAACTATAATTTTGAAACTTTTAAATAAGCAGTTCTAGAATTTCCGCTAAACCGTTACAGAATTCCCAATAAAACCTTACCACATACTGTAAAAAGTTTTGGTGAATGATTGCAACCATTTTTAGTGTTGATCAAAACTAAAAAAATTTTTCAGTGCAAAAAAAAATATTTTTTTATTTACATTTTCACTGCTATAGTTTTATATTCGCTTTTTGTTTGTTTTCGTATTGACAACACATATTTTAATACACATTAGAATGAATTTATGCTTTCATTTTAAAAACATTTCGTTTAAAAAACGTGCTCTACAGTTCTCTAAACTAATATAATTCTCTACTTGAAAATGTATTTGTAGTTTACCTCAACATCGAGGATGGGCTCAACCATATACCAAAATTTTGCAGCGTATTAACTGCTAAATTACCAAATAAACGGTTTAAATCTCGTATATCTTGAATTTATTAACCTAAATTATAATTTACTTTACCAGAAATGCCATTACTATATATTACAGTAATTTTCCAGAATTTTTTCTTTCTGTACTTATGTAAGAAGATTCTATGTTTAAATTTCGCACTATTTTTTCAATTTTCTGTCTTTTTATTTACTATATTCCGTGTGTATTTTTTAACCGTTTTTCCATTACAGAACCGTACTGTAATTTTACCAGATTTTTTTTCTCTGTTTAGTGGAGCTTAAAAGTTGAAATTACATAGTTTGTCATATCTCCAATCTTCAGATGCACCTGGTTAAGAAAATCACTGCTATCTTTCAAAAAATTTTACTATTCGTAAAAATTTGTGTGACATTAAGAAAGTTTTGCCGATTATCTATGTTGCGCTGAACTCTAGAAAATTGACTACGATTTAACAAGAACAGAACTCGCCTTTTCTAAAGGCGAGTATTCTCTCATCAATTATAAAAATGTTATTCGTACAATTGAGTACTTGTACTTAAAGAAGAGGGAGAAGATCATTGATACCCAGATACGTGACCTATGACCTCAGCTCCAGCTGATCATTTATAAACAAGATTGCGTGTTAAAGTCGCAAAGTCTCTCCTGATAAATTATAATGTTAATTAATTTGAAATTAATTAAATACAACACCGTATAACCCATCGAATTTGTTAAAATGAAATTATTTTTCTTCTACGTTTTCTACTAAACTTAGATTTATTATTTGTTTACGTATTTTATGGTAACCGTAACATATTTTGTGTACCTGGCAGCTTCGATGCGTAATTAGTTTATGTACTACATGGCTCCGTTCCTGACTTTGTGCTACGCTAGAAATATTCAGCGAAGGAATTGACATCTTTGTGAAAGAAATTAGAATATGTCACTTAAGAGAATTGATACTTGACGGGCTTGGTTTACTCGAAATGGAATGGAAAGAACAGTTGCTAACGTAAGCAAATGCCACTTTTCAATAACTAATCATAGTCGAGACCCTCGAACTACGTAACTTGCTGGTATCCTATTAGGAGTGCCGAAAAATTGAAGTTAAATGCTGAATTCATGCAAAAATATAGATTAAGATTAGGTGCTTTTAAATAATCATTCAGAAAAGTAGGAATCTTCTCGTGACACCTCTGTCGCTCTACACCAGTGTTTCTTAACCTTTTCGGTAGAATAGACCCCTTTTAAAAATTTTAAGAAGTCACGGACCACCCCCAGTGAGAAAAATAATTGCAAAAAACATCAATAATTAGAAAACATACAATTTTATTATTTTAATAGTACACAAAATTTTTAAAATAAATATTTTTAATGTGAAGGTTGTTGCTGCTTTTCCTAAATTCATAAATTGAATTGAGGAATGGTTTTCAACAAAGCAACGCGCAAGATTCAATCGATTTCGATGCTTTGTTTTCATTGTAACAAGTGTAGAAAATCCGGTTTCGCAAAGATACACTGTAGCAAACGGAATTATAGCTGCCACCGCTCATTTTACAAGCAATGGGAGGGCTTCCAAATATTTTAAAAATTAGGAGTAGTCGGCGGATCCCCAAAATTTGACCCATGGACCCCTAAAGGGTCCATGAACCACAGGTTAAGAAACCCTACTCTACACTGTACGTTCACTGTCTTTTTACAGATTCCCCTTTATATATTACGGCTTAAAACTGTTTTGTTGACAAAATGCTTTTTTTTCTGTTATTCGTGCTAATCATAAACGGGTTGAAACCGTTAATACAAATTCTAATTTTGCTATACAGTTTTGCTTACCATCTGTTAACTCTATTATTTTTAAATCATTTTACCTTTTATTTACTATACTTATTCTTACTTGTCAGCAATTATTTTACGGTCTTGAATATCATTTAAAGAACTGCAAATTCGACTTATTTATATCTGTCATATTCAGACTCTACCAGATTATTATATTTCTTTCTGTTTTTTGGTAAGTTTATTCGCCAAACATTTTCTTACGGGTTAAGTTAAGCATTTTTTCACTTAAATATCTAAATAAGTAAGACGTTTTTATTTTCATACTAAGGCATTAGCGCTGCAATAGCTCAGGGTACAGAGCACTCCCCTCTCAATTATTTGACCCAGGTTCGATTCTCAGCGCCGTCCAGTTATACGAATGCTGCTCTCGGCTTACACCCACCTTAATGCTGACATAGTTATTTTATAGAGTTTTTTTTGTTAAAGTTGCAGACTTTGTTAAAATAACAGTATTTGTTTGTTAAAACAAAATTCCTTTCTGCTTAAGAAACAGGCGTCTATCACAGTATTTTCTGTGAAATAAACAGTTTTATTCTGACACACGTGCTAACACATTTTTCGGTAAATTTAACAGATATTTTTTACTGCGTCTTCTGTTTTAAAACTTCTAAAGTTCTGCACGCAAATAAATGTTTCAAATGTTGAACTATTTATAAAAGAAGCAAAGCAAAGAAAACATACATTTTATCCACATATATTTCAACATTTAAAGTACTCTTTTTCTTCGCATACTCAGAATAGCTAGAAGTTTATTTTAGCATATTTAACTGGATCTGTGACACTTTCTCTGTTACCGGGGGAAAAAATTGAAAACAACGAGGTATGAAAGGCGTATATTTTTCGGCTGCTCTTTGATTTATGGTTCCTGAATCAAGTCTTATGTTTCATAGTCACGATAGACCTTTAAATACAGTACCTTTTTTTACGATTTTTCAAAATGTTCTGAATAACAACAGCTATTTTGAGAAGTAGGGAAATAAAATGTAACGATTTAGAGTTATAGCAAATCTGTCATGTGGTACTTTTTTGCCATTTACTACTCAAAAATGCTTTTAAGTAAATTCTGGAAACATTTTTTTTCAATGATCTTTTTTTAGTAACGTGCGTCATAGCGTAACACTGTCAAATGTATGTTTCTAAAAAAGAACAACAAATCAGGTATAAAACATAATTCAGTGGAATGTTTTTACTCTTTTTTAATTTAATCTATCTAATGGAAACATCTTTCTCTGAAATTTGTTATAAATCCAAAGTTTAAGAGTGATATAGCGTGTGAAAACAAGATGAATTTCTCACTTTTTTAATAGATTTTGCATAAACAAATTTTTGAATTTCAAAATTGCTTCAAAGTATTTTTACATTGAATAATAAATTTCTGACTACTTCTGAGTAATATGAGTGTATAAATATGTACAGATACATTTTTTATTTACTTACCACAAAATTCCCCTTTTTACTTCCGTTTTCAATTTAATTATACTAAGATAACCACATTTATTTTTGGAATTTACTTAAAGCAAATCTTGCTTGAAAAATCAGTTCAGAATAACTTAAGCACTCATATCTTTCTACACTTTTTTGTAAAACATTGCAGATATATTCTGAAAAGCGTTTCAAACTTTTATTATGTAAACAATTTATGGCGTCATTTATCAAAATGAGAACAAATTCATAGAATACAGAAGCAAAATTCTTAGCAATTTATTAATTAAATTCATAAAATTCGCAGTTTCGGATTTGGCTTGCTTGAACTTCTAAAATCATAGTTTTTAATCAAATAAACATGAATTAACAAAGAAACTTTAATACATTTAAATACGATTCTTCACATGTAATTAGCATATAATAGGCAAAAAGAGATATGCAGTTGAAATAGGTTTAGTTAACTTATTTTTCGCTTTCCACTTTTAAACAAAATTAACGGAACGCAAACGTAAGACACGTGAATAAAATTACGCAATAGAATACGAGATACTACATTATGATCCACAGTTTAAGAACCAAAACATGAAACAGAACGCTTTTAAAAAGCACTTAGATAATTGAACAATTAGTGGAAAAGTTTGGTGAATTCCAGGTACCATTTTATTGAAAAAGTTTGGACTAAAGAAAAAAAAACGATTTCTATAAATGGTTTCTCAAAAAAGTAAACTAAGAACTAGTAACAAAAGCACAATAATTAGTTTTCGTTTCAAAAGTATCAGAGTACAAGTATGCATTTTGTGTTTGAATCTTACAAGTAACAAGCGTAAAAATACCATCTTACATAAAATTTTCTTCTTTTTTACCTTTTTCTATGAGTCTTAGCATTAGACATAGTTTAAAACGTTGTTTATTATTTTTTTTCTTTGAGTTTGCTTTTCCCATAAGTTTGGCGCACTATAGTTTCATCCATATTTTATGCATTTAATGTCTATATTCAACCTAATTCTGCTTGACACAGAGAGAAGATTTGAGTACAATGTGAGAACAATTTTGTAGTTTGTTTTCATTATCTTTTTTGTAAGATATAGTTCGATGCTTTATTCTTACGTTTGGTGCTTTTTTATTATTTGTTTGGCGCAGTATAACTGCTTCTAACTCAAATATGATTGACATTAGAAAATGATATTGGTGCAATGTATGAAATTTTCTTTCTTTCTTACTTAACTTCAAATATTGTTCAGATCATTATTTAATTTTTTATCTCTCTTAACTTACGACTATGAGTTTGGCACAGTATAGTCACATCCAGTTATTCTGCTTATAAATTCTACATACAATCTACTTCTCTTTAAAAAGATTATTTTAAGAATTACTTCAACCTTCTGATAAGTTTGAAAATTCCAATGAATTCTCATTACCATAATCATTATTTAATACTACATTGATTTTGTCATTATTTATTATATACAGCATTAAATATTGAAGTAGATTGTTTATTATATATTTGTTATTTATTATCTATTTGTTATTTGTTGTATAGAACAGCAAATAAGTCTAAGTTCGAAGTCTTTTCCGGCATAATAATGTTAATGCAGTATTAGTTCAATTTACCTTCTTACAATTTGAAGAATTTAATCACTTCTGTTTAATATTAATTGCTGTAGAAATGCAATCGACATGTGAGTTATTGTATTCAGTCGTATTGAATAATTCTAGTTCAATTAGTACAGCTATCAGCTGTAGGATTTCTGACACAACTGAGAAAACTATCTTTTAAATGCAAATGCAACTAAAAAAAAGCAAATTAATGTTGATATTACATTACAAAAACAAAAAAAAAAGTATTGTATTTAAAAATTGAGAAAGTAGAAACTTCATTCAATATTTCAATTAAAGTATTGTTCACAGTTATATAATACAATTAAACGAAATGAACTCTTTGCAATTTCTAGAATTTAAATCAGAAAAAAAATCACAACTCTACGAAAATTGGTCCAGATTTGAACCATAATTGTAACTTTATGCACCAGATGGCGCAAATATATTACAACCTTAATGAGCAGTAAATTGAACCATGTTTGAATTAAAGTTAAACCATAGTATCGTGTTATCATGTTTAAAAAATACAATAATGTGATACAACTTCGCCACATATATTAAAGCTGCATAAATATTGACATTGTGGTTCGAAACATTTTTTAAAAGATTTTTAACAGCTAATAGTTATAAAAAAATATCTATGCACTAAAAAAATTTTTATGGTCAAAACTATCCGAATATGGTAAAATTTAACGTATTTCTGCCTCTTTGGAAACACCAAACATCGCTGTAATTTTTACGGAAGTGCTTTGGTAATGATTTTGATAAAATTAACAATATAATGTGGTTTAAGTAACATGTGACAAAATTTGGTGCATGTGGTAAATTTAGGTAATTTTATCATGATACCTTTGAGCATAGCAGAAAAACCATTTATTCGATTAAATTTACGTTTCAGCTTTGCATTTTTTATTGAATGTGATGTGGTATTTTTCAAGCCAGAATTTCAGATAAACTATTATCGTATCAAATGAATCAAATCAATTATCAGTTGAATGGTTTAAATACCGCATATTTTGGTTTTTTCTTTATTAGAAATATAATTATCATTTATCATACACTTCGGTAAACTTAACAGAATTTTTTTCTTGTATATTTGCTATTTTTAATTTAAACTTCCATAGTTTTGAAAAATATTGGGTTGGTAACAAGTTCCACATCTTCTTCATAAAAAAAACTTATAAAGCAATAATTAATTCTCTTTAATTGCCTACAACATCTTCCAGCGTTGAAGTAGATATTTTTTGTTATACCTCTTTCTTTATCGAACTCAATTGGTTGGCCAAAACGAGATACATCTTTGAGAACAAAATTTCCATTTTTAAACTCTGCATAACGATTACGGGAGGTTCTTTCCTGTATGGCATCCTCCTCATACACAGCACAAATGTAACGAACAGCTTTTAAGTTCTTAGAACCTTTATTAAAAGTAAAAAAGAAATGTTGAAAATGCTCAACTTTAAATTGACATTCCATTTTAGTGATCCGAAAATGAACATTTAATAACTCTAACAAAAAATAATATAGATTAGAATAAAACAAAACATCCTCTTCGAATAGTTTAAAAACAACCATTCCCAAAACATTTCATGCCATGCCAAGTTTTAAAATTTGAAGAAAAAACATTGATTTGAGCTGCACAGCTAATTCAAGAGAAAGATTGAGAATAAGAAAATATTTTTTCATTCTCTTATCGTTTTATTTTATTTTACATTTTAATTTCGAAAACACATTTGTGATTTCAAAATAAAAAATCTACCTTTACGTAAGAAAATGACTTGGAAATTATTTGCATAAATCATAGTAGTTCCCAATTACATTAAGATCATGTAGCAATTGAAGTGACTTTTGATAAATATACTTTAATAATGTCACATTAATATCACATTAATGCATTTGATGCATTTCGCTTTAGCTATGCATCGCAGAATGTAATTAACTAGAGTTTCTCCGGCTTTATTTACGATAAAAAGCTTTTGTAATAATTATTCACAACCTTTTCCGTTTTTGTGTGTATATTTTTACTGTGTGAATAATCTCCAAGCTTAATTAGCATTATTCATTGCATAGAAAATGATTGTATCTTTTTATCAATTACATTAATAAGTTTTGGCTAATTCAAAGCAGAATCTGCGAACCATAAAAACCTTGCATTTAAATGCGTATTTAGAAGCATAGTGTCATTTTGGTAGAATATTATTATATACATTTACTAACATTTTATTATATATATATATATATATATATATATATATATATATATATATATAATAAAATACAAGAAAACACGAAGAAAGTTAAGAAAAACAATAAGTTTCATTTATTGCGCTTAAGCTGCAAGTAAACAGAACTCATTAGATAAGTTCATAACGAAGAATAAAACAAAGAAAAATAAAAGACATATGAAAAAGGGGGGGGGGAAATAATAAGTAAAAAATAACAAACAACAGTTTATTAAAAATAATAATAAATAAAAAAAATTAAAAAAATTTAAAAAAAAAAAAAAAAAAAATCATGAAATGTTAATTAAAAAACCGGAAAAAAAGGATATAATCTTTTCTTCAGCCCACACGATTATATCCGCAAAACAGAGTGCTTTCTGATATTGTATCAATAAAGCCAAAGCTAAATAAATTAATACAATAGTGTGAGGAGCACTCAAAAAACTTTTTTAAAAAATAACAACAAATGAAATAGATCACAAAAAGTACAAATAAGTAAAAAAAAACATGTAAAAACAGATAATAAAATAAAATAAAAAGAAAAAACATTAAAAAGGGGAGACTATAAAGCGAGCAGCAAAATCAGTTCAACTTACATGGACGGATATTTTTCAAGAATGATTTAAAAATGTTTTCGCAGAAAGATTGCCAGATTACAAAATATGAAAACAAAAGATGAAAACAAAAGCGCAAATCGAGTGTAACAAGAGGGTTTTAAAGTGTCGTTCTTACTGCACTGTTGAAGTGATTTGTTATTCTGAGTTTTGATTTGTTAGTTACCAAGGATGGGCCCGAAATGGATGTGCGCAAGGTAATATTATACTGGATAATTTTAAAAATTGATCGTAAATAGTTTTAGAAGATAGATGTTTATTTAAGAAAAAGTATAAAATAGAAAAGAGAAACATAAATTGCCTGTTTTGCAGATAATTTTAGCCGCGGATTTACACGAAATGGATTAGTACATAGAAAAATTATTTAAATTATCAAAGAAAAAATTCTTTCAATAGATAATTTTGACACGGATTTGCCCGAAATGGATTTGCACATGGAAAAATTAACAAAGAAAAACCCTAAGTAGATAATTTTAGCCACGGATTTGCCCGAAATGGATTTGCACATGGAAAATTGTATAAATTAATAAAGAAATTTTTAGCAAACAATTTTATCCACGGATTTGCCCGTAATGGATTTGCACATGGAAAAACTGTATAGATTAACAAAGAAAATAATTTAGTAAAGGAATTTTTAGTAAATAATTCTAACCACGGATTTGCCCGAAATGGATTTGCACATGGAAAAATTATACAAATTAACAAAGAAATAATTTTGGCAATGGATTTACCTGAACCCTCTTGTTACACTCGATTTGCGCTTTTGTTTTCATCTTTTGTTTTCATATTTTGTAATCTGGCAATCTTTCTGCGAAAACATTTTTAAATCATTCTTGAAAAATATCCGTCCATGTAAGTTGAACTGATTTTGCTGCTCGCTTTATAGTCTCCCCTTTTTAATGTTTTTTCTTTTTATTTTATTTTATTATCTGTTTTTACATGTTTTTTTTACTTATTTGTACTTTTTGTGATCTATTTCATTTGTTGTCATTTTTTAAAAAAGTTTTTTGAGTGCTCCTCACACTATTGTATTAATTTATTTAGCTTTGGCTTTATTGATACAATATCAGAAAGCACTCTGTTTTGCGGATATAATCGTGTGGGCTGAAGAAAAGATTATATCCTTTTTTTCCGGTTTTTTAATTAACATTTCATGATTTTTTTTTTTTTTTTAAATTTTTTTAATTTTTTTTATTTATTATTATTTTTAATAAACTGTTGTTTGTTATTTTTTACTTATTATTTCCCCCCCCCCTTTTTCATATGTCTTTTATTTTTCTTTGTTTTATTCTTCGTTATGAACTTATATATATATATATATATATATATATATATATATATATATATATATATATATATATATATATATATATATATATATATATATATATATATATATATATATATATATATATATATATATATATATATATATATATATATATATATATATATATATATATATATATATATATATATATTGGTACAATGAACGTAATATTAGCAGAGTAAAATGAGGAAACTAAATGTTACCTATAAATTTGGGGTACAAAATTCTTTTATACAGATCTAAGTTGGCGTCATTTCACTTACCTGTCCACTAGAAATCTATCAATCACTCAGTAACAGATGCAGCCAATAGGAATACGTTTCTGTAGGGATAGGAATACGAATCGTCTAATAGGAATAGGTCAATCAGAAATTGATGAAATGATAGTGGGCCACTGATCTAGTTCAGCCTGCGATTTGGATATCGCTATAGTAAAATAATATACCTTTCTGACTTTTATTAATTTTATGCGCAAGACTACCAGAAAAGTATGAAAATTAATTAACTTTAATTTCCATACTTTTTTCGCATGGTATAATCCGTCATTATGTCTTACTTTTATTTCTCATTTAGTAAATACAATTTTCTCAGTTTAAAGCATTTCTGTAAACTGTATATTCTCGTTTTTTTATAAAGTATGCGTTAAAATTTTTGCAACATACTGTAGATTTCTATAAAGTGATTTGATACACAAGCAGTGATTACCCTTATTATAATCAGTCAAATTCATTTAAAATAGACAATAAAAACAATTATGAAGTTACATCATTTATAAAATCATATAAATTGCATGATAATAAGAATCGCATTAGATTGTTTTATAAGAAAACTAATCTTAAAGATGTCATTTTTTTGTTTAAAAAAATATTTGACAGCAGTAATTTGTGTAACATTTTAAAGATTAATGTAACATATTCCAATCTTTAACATTAAAGCAGCTGTTCTGTAATGCTAAATTCTATATTATATTACCTTTATTATCTGTATTATAAAAAATTCAGTTTATGTCGATAAACTAAAAATAATTGCTCTGCTTATTGTATTTTCAGAAAAATATTTTATAAATCAGAAATTCTTTTTACTTATTTTTGAACAAAATAATACATTTAGTACACTTTTTGTGCAAAACAAAGTGTTTTAAGGTTTTCAATCTAGTAATATAAACTTGTAATAATTAGTTTTAAAGAACGAAAAATAGTATAATTTATTATACATAAGGTAGGATTTACATAAGAAAAAAATTATAGTGCATATTACACTTATTACATGAATGATAATTAATAATTAATTTTAGTTTCGGTCTCCAACTTTTTAATATAGTACATAAAATATAATTTATAATTAAAGTTAGTTTCGGTTGTAAACTGTTTAAAATTGTACATAAAAGATAATTTATATTCAAAGTTAGTTTTGGTATCGAACAGTTTAAAGAAGTACATAGAGAATAATTTATAATTAATATTAGTTTCGGTATCAAGCTGTTTGAAATTGTACATAGAGTATATAGAGAATTGTAAATAGAGGAATTGTAATCAATGTTAGTTTTGATATCAAAGTGTTTGAAATACTACATTGAGAATAATTCACAATTAATTTCAAAATTTAACTGCTTCAAATGGTACATAGTGGTTAATATATAGTAAAACTTAGTTTCTGTGTCAAACTTTTTAAAGAAAAGTCCATCGTATGAAATGCAAAATAAATCATTCTTAAATTCACGAAGCAGTATTAAGTATTAATGTTCGTTTCAGAATCATATTTGAAAAATATCTCAGCAAAAGAAACCCATAATGCATTATTGCTAAGATCATCAACTATAATTATTAACATCAGTTTTAAAAGAGCAATATTTGAAATTATATTTGAAGGCAAAATAATGAGATGAATGATTCCATAACTGCTCGAACCATCTGCACGCAATGAATCATATCCATTTAATGAGTCTTGCCCTCCCGCTGATATCCCCATTCCAAACAAAGAATTTTATGAAAAGGAAATATAGATGAATTCAGCAAGATGCACAAAGATCCTTTCATGCGAGTGTTAATGGCATTTGCTTATAAATCACATTACCTTCATGGCATGCCATCTAAATAAACATATTCCATACATGCATTGCAGATTTCACATATCTCGAGAGATATTGGATTGCCATTTCTGTAGTGTCCTTTGCCCACAATGGCAAGAATATATGCCGTCGTTACACTGGATTGAAATAAGTATTTTGAGTTTCGTTACAATACGTCAATACGTTTTATACCTAAATTTTACGTAATATTGACGGAATGATATTACCATTCAGATATTTCGTTAAAAAAAAGCTTTGGTATATTTCACGTAATATTAACGGAATGGATTTTACCCTTCGGTAAGATTGCGATTCATATATTTTACGAAAGATTGACGAATTAATATTTACTATTTGAATTTACTGAAAATGATTCTGTCTATTTTACGTATTATTACGAAACAAATCTATTGCAATTTCGGTAAATTTCGGTTCGAATTTATTTACGCAAATTTTCTGTTTTTCTGGATAACCACTTTCTTGTATGACTTGACGCTTCAACTTAAGTACATTTTGTCGAAATATTATGTAAAACTAACGTACACATTCTTACTTGGTAAAAAGTGGTTGGTAAAATAGTCGTAAAAGAAACGAATTTGTTTAGGTAAAATTTCACGTAAATTTCCCATTTTTTGGGTAACCATTCTTTGCTATAACTCAACGTTTCAGCAACACGAAAATTTTACCAATGCTTAGTAAAATTAAAAGGTGAAATTTACGCATTTTTAAACTTAAAATTGATGAATTACTTCAATTTAATCAAAACAGGAATTAAGAACCCGTATTTTACGTTTAGCTCCAAAAGTAATAAATCTTATATTTTATGGAATTTTAATTGTTTTGCCTGGATTTTATTTTTCTTTAAATTTGCAACAGTGCATGTGCAATCATCCTCTCTCACTATATATTAAAGTGAAAGTCTGTCTAGATGTATGTTTCCTAATAACTCAAGTATAAGAGCACCGATTTGGATCGTGTTTTTTTCTACATTTAGCAAATGTTTATGGGGTGGTTTGTAAGTAATCCCGACTTTTCGGTGTCATTTAATTTAAGTCTGTCATCGATAATATGAAATTTCATTGCTGAAACCTAGTGTTACTGGCTAGACTTTCCTTTGTGTCTTTTGAGTAGAATGGCGTTTTTTTTTTCCTTTTTTACAGATTGATAACAGTTTTTTTTTTCTTTTTTTAAATTTTGTGGTACTTTTTCACTGCTGTACGCTAAGTTGTTTGCTTACAATATAGAAAAATTTGTTTGTTTTTTCATTGTTTAAATGTTGCGCTGTCATGGAAACAGAATCCTTGCAAAATGTTAAAAATAAAACTAGGAGGCTTCGCCCCCTGCTCGCTAGCGCTCCCCAACCCCCGGAACTGCTTTCGCAGTTCATTTCGGATTGCTTCGCAATCCGATGCTCGCTTTGCTCGCTCATTGGATACGTTCTTAACCTTTAGCTTTTGTATACTCTTTTGAACACTGAAGTTCCGAAAACTTTTCACTGTAGAAAATTCTAAACCTGTGCATTTCAATATTAATTTGAAATTGCAAACAGTTCACATATTTTTCTTAATCACACTATTCTAAATTTCAGTTGTTGAGAAAAGTAACTTTTGTAAGTTTTGTTTTAAAGTCTTTCTCACCAGAGAGCTAAAACCATGTGTTGTAAAACAATATAAAATAGTACTGAACACCGGATGTAAAGCATCGGCTTCGATGAGGATAATTTTCCGAGAATTTTTTTGATAATTCGGTGAGAATTCACCCGATTAGACATATGATACTCACTACGCGTCGAAGCCTATCAATTAAAACGTATTAGCGTTTTATATAATATAGATTAGCCATATGATGCTCACTATGTGCTCTTGCGCGCCGAATCCTATCAATTAAAAATGAAAACTGTTGCCATCGCGAGAAAAGAAATATCATCGGTTTTATTGATACATACGTATTAGCGTTTTATATAATATAGATAGATAGATTACGGAGATGAATCTCGAGAAAAAATGAAATATCGAATTAAATTAGCTTATAGTTTAACTCATGAAGTACAATCGTATGCTAGAAACAAATAAGTAGGCAAGCATAAGTTATTCAAATTTAAGGAAAAACTATGTTTGACGGTCATAATTTTAAACATAAATATATTTATTCTTATACTTCCAAACTGGATTTCAATTTCAAGACGTTTAAAATTATTAAACTCTAATACTGAAACAATGTTTTGCCAAACGTCAAAAAATAATAGTTATTTTTTTAATTCTTTTCAAGCACATATTTTTAATTCTCTAACTTCATATTACTATTATTTAAATAAAATTATCATGAAACTTATTCAAATCATTCAAATTTTTATTGGCAAGATGTTGTGCAATAAAAGCGGGCTAGATGCACTAAACGTAAAATTCACATTTAAGGGCTAGATGAGCTAAGTCTTAAATCTTAGTTCTAAATATTAAGAAAAAACCAATTAAGAGCAAAAAATATTTTGTCTTGGCATAAAAAAGTTAAATGAAACAGACAATCGATAATATTGGCAATCAAAACTTGGTTCATTTTAATTACTAATTAAACGTGTCAACTTTTAACGGAAATACTCTTATCCTGTCGTTTAGTTCTTGAACTGCACCATTAAGCTGAATTATTTTTTAAAATTTATTTTCCGCTTTAAAGTGTATTTTTTACTGTTTTAGATCTAGATATTCTTTTAACGCAAAAAATTTTTATCACTTAAAATTCGCTTGCTCCGTTTCGACTAAAAAGCCCTTACAAATAAAATTTATGGGTTGGGCATGATTAGTAATAGCAAATACGAACACAGTTTGCTTTGAAAAAAATTGCTGTTTTTGTTTTATTATGAATAAAAAGCAGGGTTGTCTTTTTGCCGGCAGAAACTGGTTTTTGCCATGCCAGTGGCAGAAACTGGTTATAATCAGTAAAAACCGGCCAAAACTGGCAGAAGCTAAAAGTACGTCTATATTAGTTCTAGTAATTGCTTAATGACATTTTGTTTAAGCAAACTGAAAAATTTAACTCCTTATAACTGTAACAAACTTTTTAATTCATTTTTTGTAAATATATATTATTTTGTTTATATTAATCATAAAGAGTGCAGTATATCAAATATTTATATAAGACAAATCGGATCCACTTCCTGAAACTTATTTTTCCTGTCAAGTTTCGACAACTACCCCAGCTGCTACATGGTGGTCCAGTTTTAAAAAATATGCAATAGATGAAAGTTTCACAAATCTTACTTGTTCCTTGATGGCAATGCCTGCTAGTTCTGCTGGACTTGAGAGAATCTTCTCAAATTTCTCGTTCGTGCATAGGCAAATTGAGAAATTGTTTAGGTTTAGAAACTGCATCAAACTTTTGTTATAGATTACTGCTTAGTGTAAACAATGTAATATTTGATTTTGAATGGTGATAATTTTGTAAATAAATTGTACTTTGTTTAACATTTAATTGTTTTTTCTATGAATTATACATTGTATGTCAATCTCAGTACTTACTTTTATGTCATTTTCTGAATATCTGCCAGTTTCTACCACAAATGTGGCAGAAAAGGGTTTCTGCCATGCCGGTTTTAACCGGTTTCTACCAGTGGTTTTAACCACTTCGGCTGAAACTTGCCAACCTTGATAAAAAGTGCCTATGAGATAATTAGCATCATTCAATGATAGCATTCAATGGTAGTTTTCAATTGGTAGCAAATGTTGTACTGAACATTTTCATAACAAATTCACCACAATAACACACAAACATGTAAGAGACAAAAAAATAAATCCCCTCGCATTCGAATAATATGAGTTTATAATAACATATTGTTATGATTTTTGATCGTATTATTTTAAATCTTGAAATACTAGAAATTCTACTTATTTAGAAAAGTGGATCAACTGGTTGCTGGAGGTGGCTTGGTAATTATTTAAAACCGTTGTCTTACGTTTGTGATACTTATTCGTACATTATTAGTGAATAAAAAAAAAGCATACGATGTGACCATTAATAAATAAGCAAATCAAATTATCTTTATTTGACGTCAGCAGAAAATTAATAAAATTTATAGCGGTACCTGCTTATAAATTTTTATTTATGCATCATTTAACGGTATAAAAATGTAATAATATATTTATTCCTTCTTAATATTGTTTTTGTTTTTTTTGTTATTATTGCATTTTTAAATTTTCATTATTATTCAAGTTTTAATGCTTAAAGCTAAAAGTTATGCTTCATATTTATATGATAAAGTAATCTTATGAAATTACTTGTCTATGCAATTTTTTACAATTCGCAGATTGTACTACCGTTTTTGAATTTTTAAACAATGTTTAAGTTATATATGTTTTGATAGAAAATTTAGTGTTACATTATTTCCGAGGAAAATATGCAATTAAAGTCATTATAAAAATCGATAAAAGAAATTAAGTGGTACTTTTTGGGACTACAGCTAAATAATTTCCTTGGCGTTAAGTATTTAACAAGTTTTTATAATAACGACACATTTAAGAGGGGGTGATGTAGTTGAAGTTACAATGACAACTGAGCAAAATGACTAAGATAGAACCGGAAATAAATCTTTGTTAGTACATTAAAAATTTTGGAATCGTTCAATTGAAAAATTCCTATATTTGTACATGCATTGTTAAGAAGCAAATAATAGTTCGGAAGCTATTTTGGGGGGTTGATGAATGAAACGAGTCGAAATTTAAGCCCCATTGTATTCAGTAATAATATAACATAACATGTTTTATTCAGTAATATAATAACATATTCAGTAATGTATACAACATGTACGTGTTTCCGTTGATTTTTCTGATGACTTTCTTTCTATAATTTTTATTAGTTTCTTTTTATTAGTTTCGTTAAAAAGAAAAATCTTGATAAATAGTCATTAGTTTCACTAAACTTAATTTACACAAGTCTTATAACTTTTTTAAAATATTAAATTACGAGGTTTCAAGCAGTAGTTTTTAACTGATTTAATTTGCATTATTTATTTATAATTTCCGCAAAATATTATTTATTGAAGATGTTATATGATATATGAGGCAATATTATATAATATAATATTGCATAAAATAATATTATATGATATAATATTATATAATATAATATTATGCATTATATAATATTATACATCAAATAATATTGTATAATATTATGTATTTTACATGAAACGTGTTTTTGTTTTTTGTTGTTGTTGAGGATTTGTGTTAAAACCCGTAAGACTATGAATGAATAAATTGTAGTAAAGCAAAAAAAAAATTAAATATTATTTTATTATTAGTATTTTTATTATTAGTGTAATGAAAAAATACTAGCTGGAGACACAAGTATTTCGTTATAAACTGTAATTTTGGTAAAACAAATGATCTCATGGGTAAAAAAAGATTACCCACATTTTTGTATTTTAGAAATCATTCTGTCAAGCTTTTACTATGAAATGGCAGCTTTTGTTGAATATAACAATTTACAGTAAGGAATAGAATTTTTCTAGAGTATGGATTATCACTTTGTATCCCCATGATCTTCCTAAATTAATTATTAATTCCTTGAATTTCGTTGCTTAATTATATAAATATTTTTAAGACATAATGTGGTAGCTACCATAAGAAAATATCCAATACGTTTCAATATTACTCATTTCGTAATATTATTTTCCACTTCATTGTAACATAAAGTAGGTAAAAGATATATAAACATCATTCCAATTTCACATAGAATCCAATGTAGCGTGAAATGACGAAATCTCGCCTCAATGAAGTAATCTACGTTACAGTTAAGTGCAAGAACGTTTTATGGAAGCTCCAGAAACGTTCCCGATTTTAAAGATTCAAAAATAGGAAACTTTCTTCTTTTCGCTGATTGGCATTATTGAAATGTTTCTGTCATGTTCTAAATTTCTGAAATAATTTTTCATGTGTTTAAATAATGTTCCACACGGTTTATTGTATGTCGCATGTAATATCCCTAAAAAATATAATTTTTAACTGAAATGAAACATTAGCAAGATAACATTTCAGAAATGTGCCTAAAACGTAATTACGTCGTTTCGTATGCATACGGTGACTGTTTCAAATAGATCAAGTTTAAAATGTTCAAATAGTATAATAATATTTTAATAGTAACATCTTGTGTTTCGTTGTATTTTTTATATCTTATACACACATCGCTAATTCACTCTATATGTTTATCAGCAAAACAAAATTAAAATTGTCAATAAAATCAGTTTTAGATCTTTCCTCAAATATATTGATATTTACTTGTTTTTAATAAACTAAGTGATGCTACCCTTTATAAATAAGAAAGGTGTTTACTGATTCCGCGTAACATTTCCTTTAATTATGAAACTGTCGAAACTTCGAAAAGTAATGCTATACTTAACTACTTAAAACAATTACATAGTATCCACACTTTTTGCATACAAAATAGAAAGATATTCATTAATTCAATCTATTCAAGTCTCCATTACGACACAATTCATTTCTAACACAATCCAAGAGTATCCATATGGCTTGGCAGGAAAGTTCTAAATGAAGTTTCAACCACAAAATCAATCAAGATAGCAGTACTCAAAAACTCACTTTAACAATGGAAAATGGATACTTTCAATTTGCTGAAACTTTTAAAATACCACACAAATTAACAGAGCGTATTAATTAACTTTTCCTTAAGGTTTATGCTTGATAAACTTCTAATTGCGGGTGCTTTCTTTTTGATTTCAATTATACTTTTCACACTATCTTTTATCAACAGAAGCGGAAATAAACGCACTGGTGATTCTCGTTTAAAATTATACTTTGCTTTTAATTGAAAGATAAGCTTTTAGTCTGTTTTCTTTGGAATAGCTTTATTTGAAAGAGATTGTGAAATTAATCAATTCACTTGAATTTTAATCATTGGCACAGACCATTAGATAAAAAAAAATAGTTTTAATAGGGTCTGTCATGGAGTTTTATTTACTTTGGAACAATATTGAAGTAGGGCTAAAATTTTACTTCATAATTCTCTTATGAATTAAAAATTAGACATTGTTCTTTCATTATTTTGCGCATTAACACTCTCAGAAATAAAATTAACACATTTGACGATTCAGCAATTCTTGAACTATATTCCGTTAATTTTGAGAAACATTTCGTCACGAAATAGCGTGAAAAGCAAACTCTCATATTTACATGACGAAAATGTTTCAACCTCATCATAGTGCATGGTGGGGGATTGTTAACTAGAATGACGAAACTAGAATGAAGACTAAACCATCGAAAATAAAGTTACGAAACAAGCCGACAGTATGGTGCTCGACTCGCACCAGGTAGGTAGCGAGCTCGAATCGGGCGTGGGTGTAATCTATCTCTCCATACGGTGCCCACGATAAAATGGTCATTAGAAAAGTTGGATATATTAATCGCTTAATTTGTTTAAAAATTTATTTTAAAAAAATAGAATGACAAAATAATTCTTTAATTTTGACGAAATTTGTTTCCTCGAAGAAGTGACGACAGTTATTTCATCACTTTCCGAAATTGTTGCATACATTAATTATGATCCATTTATAACTAGTTTAAATAAATAATAATAAATTCTATTCGTGTTTTCAGAAAAAAAAATATATAGTACAAAAACGTACCTATACACTATCACGTAAATACAAAACCCTAAATAAAAATTGAAAGAAGACTGACTTTTTCCCTAATTGAAGTACAAAACGTGATAAAATTCATCCAATTTGAATTTTACAATCTACGAAATATTTAAATAAGACATTTTTTTAATATTTTCTTTACAATTTATGTGAAGTAAAACAAATAACAGTTATAAAACAAATATAATAATAACAAATAGGATTATAAAACAAATTACAAAACAATAATAGCAAAACAATAACCTTTTTAATGCATACATTTACAGCATTGAATATATTTTTGTTTGTGAACACTACACTATTATAAAACTAAATGTATTGTTACGGATTATGTTAATCAAAATTTGAAAACATTGCTTTTGAATCTTAAATTCTGTACCTACAGAACAGCTATTGTGATAAAGTTAAACAAAATGCTTTTATTTGAAATAAATTATGAAACCTCACTTTGTTAAAATATCTATGTTGTTTAAAAATTAAGGGATTATAGGATGTTTTTAGAGACAATTTTTATAGTACTAAACGAAGATAATTTCCGAGTCCCAAGGTAATCAACAATTCAACTAATATTGCTAGAGCCAGTCTTACTTCTGACATCCTATGCATGTCCTGGAAAAGTTCATATGAATGTGACTAAAATTACAGTTATGAGACTTCTTCTCCCGTTCATTATACTTCAGTATTGATGGAGAGTACTTATTATACTTCAAATCACCATTTGCTTTGAACCACGTAGCAACATTTTTGATCAAAATGTCTAATTAAAATAAGCATTTGAATGATTTATACGCATTTCTCTCTTATTAATACTTCTCGAAAACCTCTTATAACTAACATTCTTTCATATTCGTCATCCATCAACTGCAAAAGATTTTAATTACTGGTTTTAGAGTGATTTGAAAAGTTCAATTTTCACCAAAGGGCGTAGAATGTTGCGACAGCTGTATACTTGAATCAATCGGAAAGGCGTATGAAGTTCCTGCAGAAAATATTCAGTTTCGAAAAGAATGATAAGACAATATTTATACATTATAGATGAAGGAATTTAGAATTGACACAATAAGTGATGCATTGATTTAATAATATGCAAGGTTCGTAAAGTCTCTTAATTTTTCATGAGCTGCAAATTGTGCTAGTCTGAAAAATATAGGTTCTAGTAAAACTTAAGTATACTCGAACATCACTTTAAATAGATTATTAATGTAAATATAAGAGTGTAGAGCTACGATGACTCAGGGAAGAGAGTCTCGTGGTTTTCCATTCCATGTTACACAAATGCGAGTTAGTTCCATCAAAAAGTCCTCCATGAAGGCAAGTTTCTCCCATTACTTAATCCAGGAGTTCCCTTGTCTTCTGAATTGGATTCAAAATGACAAGGCTACGCAGTTGAACTTAAGTAGTTGTAAACCCAAAAATTTTGTCGGCTGTTCAACGACAGTTATAAAAATAGCAAAATATAAGAGTGTGCCTGAGGAGTGAAGGACGGTGAAACTTCTCATGTGTTGAAGAAATGGGGTAAATTCTGCGGTGTCCACATTGAGGATGAAACCTCCGTTGACAGCTTAGCTCATCTATCGAAAAAAATAATAACTAACTTATATCTGTAGCAAACTTATAATAATAATAAAAAATCAGAAGTGTTAAGTGTTATTAACAATGAAGTAAAAAGTTCAAATGATCATAGACGGAGTAAGCACAAGTAATTTTTATTAAAGAAATAAGTGAAATTATCAGAATTAGTAAGTACCATCGGCAAATATACATGCCCTTTAAGATGTTATTTTAAAATCGTGTAATAAACTTCTATATTAATAAGGTGCAGCGATTAAGGTAATATCTCTTTTTTAATATCTCTTGTTTCTGACTAGTAGACTTGAATAAAATAAGCTAATTTTGTTTATTAAATTCAATAATATTTTGGTCTTACAAAATATAACGATTTTCTCTCCCTTTGTTACTCTTCAGGAAACAATCCAGCGTATCACTTTTTTTGTCTAAATTTGAGGGATGCAATAAAAAGTGCATGCCAATCTGAGTTTTTACATGCTCAGTGGAGTGTTTAAAAATATAAGTTTTTTGGTTTCGGGACGCTTTAGTGCGGTAATGTTGCCTATTGTGATAAGACTAAAAACAGTATAAAATATTGAATCCGCTAATATTTTCCTTTCGCGCATCGTACTTAAAATTAACAAAAACTTGAAAAAATAGTCTTCTCTGAAAAAAAAATAAGTTGACTGAAATTGATTTATGCTTATGCTTTTTCGATATTTTAAATTACAGGTCGGAATTTGAGTTGATTAGGATATTCAATATTTT
The DNA here is from genome assembly GCF_982258835.1 of Parasteatoda tepidariorum. Lineage (NCBI taxonomy): Eukaryota > Metazoa > Arthropoda > Arachnida > Araneae > Theridiidae > Parasteatoda > Parasteatoda tepidariorum. Next base: position 115,036,379 of record NC_141757.1, on the reverse strand, counting down.
TTTTTGCCCGTGCAATGTTTTCTTTCTCTTTTTTTATTTAATTTTTATGTGCTGCTCTTCGCTCTTTTTTGATAGAATAGAACGATCCAAAACTGCGTTTTAAGTTCCACCCTACCCAACAAACTATATTCAATTTTTACGTGTACTATTTACATTATACAGGGTGACTAAGAAATAGCTTTGCCGACGTATGACCCTCTGATGATCATACCGTTTACGTGAACGGTATAAAGCTTTGAACACAGGTATTGTGATCTATGTGCTGAAAAACGGTGTTAAAAACGATTTCGTAGTCTTTGTGGTTACAGTTATAATAACTAAATTTCGAAATTTATCAAATGGCAACACCCACATTTTTTAATTACTCAATGCAATGAAGAACATAAATTAGAGTTAGAAAGAAATTTTAAGCCCAAGAAATTGCGACTGTATGCTTTTGCCAACCGTCGCCATTTTTCGAGTACCTAACGAGAAGAAAGTGTGAAAAAAAACAATTTAAAGCAGAGAAAAAACTACAAAGAAACCATTTTATATTTTAAAAATTTTTGAAATATCCAACATTCTCTTCTTATAAGAGGCCTTGAAATATGGTGACACTTGGTAAAAGGCTAGAGTTGCAACTTCGTGTGCTAAAAATATCAAGATTCAAGTTAGATTTTTTACTGTAAGTATTACATTATAATAATAATAAAAATGGGTGTTAACATTTAGAAATTTCGACATTTTGTCACTGTAACTGTAATCCTCAACCGCGAGAGCTATAAACCTATTGACTTTAGTGTATTAGAGAAACATAACAGTTTCTTGATCACAGTGGATCAAACTTGAGAGCAAAACATCATCAAATGAGTGCATGAACATGAAGCTGGCAACGGTGATGTGCAACGCTGATGATATTCCGACCATCGTTGCAATATAATTTTGATGGGGAATATATCATGCTGATTATAGTGCTGCAATCGTTGTTCTCAAAACAGAGGATCCTTAATATTTTTGTTTTACTCGACCAGCTACTGGCTGTTGCAAAAGCGCTCGATTTTTTAATGCATCGTGCAAAAATAAGCAAAATAAATGCAGTTAATTTAGAAACTTTAATGCTATGAAAAGTGAAATAATTTTTGTGAAATGTACTCAGGTTTAGAGTATTTTATTTTTTAGATGCATGGTTTTTTTTTCTTCTCGTTCAATCTCTAAAAGTTCAATTTTCTGGACGTTTTGCTTTTAATCATAAATAATGAGCACCTTGAAAGAATTTGGACACTTCAATTTAAATGTAAACAAATTCCAATATTGCTAGAAGATTAAACATATAAATATACATTTATAAATCGTAAATTTTAATATTTTCACGAAATACGAACAAAAAACTTTTATACGAAACAAAAAAGCTACAATACTAATAAAACATCGCGTACATAACTTAGTCGCAAAACGAAGATATTTTTGAAATTGGAATCCATTTTAAGAACCAAAAGAACGAGGAAAACTCCAAATTGAGAGAAAAGCTTTCCGAAATAACTGTAGCATGTAGTGCTCATTTGGCAGTTTACGAATGAAATTGTATTGCAACCGAAAGAAGCGAGACTACTGCATATTTAATTTAAAAGAACTTCTTGGTTTCTTAAAAGCACTCGACGCCTACTTTTATCCTCCGCCAAATATGCTATTTTATTTTTGCGAAAATTTGAAATATGCCAATATTTTTTTATTTATTTTAAAGTTAATAACTTTCGAGAGGAGGGTATTAAGAACTAAGTAAATCAGGCGTATATATAGAGAAATTTTAACTGGTACCAAATATAGAAGCTGCAGTAATAAATATTATATACTAGTTTTCGTTATTGCCATTCGTGGTTATTTAAAGCGATGTAGAGGAACTTTTCACTTAAAATAAATAGTTTCTACTATTAAAATTTAAGAACTAATTAATTTTTTGATCTGTAATTTTAAATTTTTTGCTTACGAAATAAAAAGCTATTGTTTTTTTTCAAACATTATGCAATGTAATGCGAGAAACACAAAGTTTTAAATTAATTTTATTGTTATGATGTAATCCGGAGTTACGATTTGTAAAAGTTTAATTTAAAATGTTCAGAATTTGAAACTGATTTATCAGTAATATGTTTCATTACAAAAAAAGTATATTTCAGATTTCCCAAAGTATGTGTATCACTGTAAACGAATCTCACCATAACTGGAACATGTAAAAGTCATTTAGTACTTTACGAATTCAAATTCTACACTGATGAAAAAAAATCCCAACACCAAGAAAAAAATAGTGTAGAATGAAAAGCTATTTATTTCAAATGTCAAATATTGTAACAATAATAACCGGTGTAACTACCAGAATTTTTGAATGCAAGATTGCAAGCAAACATGCATTGTGTCATACAGATGCCGTATGTTATTTTGTGGTTTCATGCCTGTTGCACTTTGTCAGTCAGTGCGGTGAATTCTTAGTGTTGGTTGTGAATGACGCTGAAGTTGTCGTCCAACGATGCCCCATGCGTGCTCGTCAGGTGAAATAGCTGGTGATGTATCAGGCTAAGGCAACATGTCGACATTCTGTAGAGCATGTTGGGTGACAGTAGCAGTATGAGGGCGAGCGTTATGCTGTTGGAAAATACTCCCTTGAATGTTGCTCATGAATGGGAACAGTTTAAATTGAATCATCAGGTTGACGTTCAACTTTGCAGTCAAGGTGCGCGGTATAACCACGGAAGTGATTCTCCTGTCATAGGAAATTGATCTTAAGACAATAACTTTTGGTGTAGATGCAGTGTGTTTAGGCAGGAGACAGGTCGTTAGCAGGAGTTCCCCTGGCCTCCTTCTAACCAATATACGGCTGTCACTGGCAGCAGGGCAGGATTCCCTTTCATCAAAAAACATGATAGATCTCCACTCTTGTTCTCCAGTGAGCTCTAACTCGACACTACTCACGTCGTAAATGGCTGTGGTTTGGAGTGAGCGGAATGCAAGCCACAGGGGGTCTCGCTCGGAACTGTATTTGAAGTATCCGATTTGTAACAGTTCGCTGAGTCACTGCTGTGCCAACTGCAACTCGAATTTCTGATGGTACAGTGTACCACAGTCATACTCCGGACACGGCGGTCTTCTCTCTGAGTAGTGCCTCTAGGCCGCCCAGAAGCAGTACCTTCCCTTTACCACTGCTGCCAACAATTAAGCAAAATCTGGCTGGCACCAACTACTGTGCTGACGTAAAATATCCTCAGTGGTAGATGAATCATGGGTTAGAGACTCCTTGCCGTCACCGTTAGACCAACCGTAGGAGGTTTCTTGATTTTTTCTCACTATGTAACGCAGAGACGGGTCCATCAAAAAGTCCACTTCGAAGGCAAAAATTCTCTCAATACTTGATCCTTGAGTCCCCTTGTCAACTGGATTGGATTCAAAATGACAAGGCTACGGCGGTGAACATTGGTAGTCATAAACTCAACATTGGGTCAACAGTTTAACGACGGTTATAAAATAAAATAAAATCATACACAGTGGATACATTTCTTCCCCATCAATATACCGGAAAGAAAATCCACCTATTCGCAGCCCTTTTTACACAGCCACGTTCAAAGCTATTGATAATGGCTTCTTAGTCTTCTAAAGGCATTCTTAACTAACAGCAACTCACTGTGTCAAAAATTAGCGCAAAATAACGCTTGAGAACACGTATTTAAAGTTACCCTGATTTGCGTGTTCACAGTGCCGCAACTAGCGCCAAACTTGTGCATCAAGCGAGAAATTTGAATATAGATCATTTTCTAGTTGTTTAAACAAGCCTACAAAATTTATTTTATTCAGCACAACTAGTTCTTGTTGGGTTTTTTCCCATCTATGTAACTGGTAGGAAAAAATTAAAATGTAATTTTTGATAAGAATATAAAAATCACATCCAAAAAAAAAAAAGCTATTTTCTTTAAGTTTAACATTTAATATAATCCAAAACATTTTTTTAATAAATTCACTAGCACTAAACAAATTATATTTCCTTAACCATAAAAATTCTTTCAATTCCCTCTCGTTTTTTCTCATTTTTTTAAAAAACTTTTTTATGTGATATATAAATATGTGACATATTCTCAAAATATGTATGCAACTATAAAAAAATACTTAAATTCCTGAAGGTCAATATTCTTTATTTAAAATCAAGTAAAATCTAAACGAAAAAATTTTTTAAGAAAAGATAAACTTATTTTGTTTTAAGAAATCATATTTTTCTCACCTTGGAAATTCACTAAAAATTTTCTTATGTGTATGTGATATATTAAATATACGTAAGATATTTTCAAAATATGTTCACAGCTAAATACAATAATTTATAAAAAGAAAATACATATATTCCTGAAAATAAATATTTTTTTAATGAAAGTTTATCATCAAATAAAACAAAACCGAATCAAAAAGCTTTAACTACCCGAAGCTAACAAAAAGCAAAAACGAAACTAAAAGCTTTGTGTTATAAATATCTTAAACTCAGTTTAGGTTTTATTTAATGCGATTCCGGGCAAATTTAGCACGATATTTAAAAATGAAATTCTTTTACAAATATAAAGACTGTTTATTATTAAGGTTTAAAACTTAAATAATATTTTCCTTAGCCCGAACAAAATATTATTGTCCGTTTTATTGCGCACAATTCCAATATTCAGTGTTGTCACGTATACTATTTTATATTAACAAAGCAAATCCATACGAAATAATTTAAAAGCATAGTCCACATTTATAAAGTATTCCAAAGCAGTGAGTTATAAAGTTTTAATTTGTAATGTCCTAAATCTAAAACTACACGATCGATAATACATATTATTTCGGGAAAGGCTCTTGAATATTTCCCAACCCAGGATTAATACTTTAATACAAATCCGTTTCACACATCAAAGTTACGCCAGAACGAATCTCGAAACATGGGGAAGTTATTTAGTACTTTACAAAGTTCGACTGTAACTGGTTGGTAAAGAACCCCCGGTATATTTTATTTGAAGATTACATCGCCAGTTCTCAAAAGCAGTAACTTTCATGTTGAAGGTGCCTTTTAACCCTCGAGTTAAATGTAAATTGCACTGTAAACGGTTTTGGCGCTGACTTATCGAGCGCTATGATAATTATCATTAAGCGCTTTTAATTGCATCATGATTAGATGAGTGCATTTCAAACTGATAATTGCGTCGGTGTGAACCTGGTTTCGAGAATATTTTGAAATTTCAATCGGAAAACGTTTGCCGTTGAGTTAATTTTCTGGGGGAGTTAGTGTATGGAACAGCTTTAAGTATTAATGTACGTGCCCGATACTAAATTGAAATTCGATTATATTTGTTAAATTTATTCAATCTTAAAACTGACCTTATAAATTACATTAGTAAAATAAACTTATTTGAATGCTTTCACTTTCAAGACTAAATTTATTTCAAATACTAAATACATTTATTCGAATGCAAATTTTGAATAATATACTATAATTATTAAATTGCATATGCTAATTCCCAATAAATTTTTGCAATATTATACTCTGTTTATTAATATTTTACTTTATGGTAACTCGTTATATATTAAAAAAATATAGTCTAAGTTTCAAATAATTATTATTTAAATTTGTAGCTAAAACAGTTTTAAATTAAATTTAGTTGTATAAATTGCTTTTATTATTGAAATTAAAAAATGAAATAATATTTTGCACTGCTCTAAAATAAAGTAGCATTTTTCATTATATAGCTCGTTCTTATAATTCAATAGTCTCACGTATATTATCTTGTAATAATAATGCAATAATTTTCTAGAAATCTTAAATATTCATTCATATTCTATATTTAGTTGTAAAATTTCAATTTATGAAATCAATAAATCTGAAGTTGCATGATAATTAATACATTAAGAGTCGAGCAAGTCTCATATGCATACTTCACAAACTATAGATATTGCTGTGTTATGAATTTGTTTTGCACATACGGATATATTTTATTTGAAAGATTGCATTAATAGTTCTCTAAGTAATTTTATCGTGATTTGAAGGAATACTTCGACTAAATACTTTAAAATGAAGTTAAATATAAATAGAAACGAACAAGTACTTTCATATACCCAAAAGCGGTGAAGTACTTTTTGTTTCCTTGTATAAAATTCCGTAAACCCATCGACTTACCGTTCACTAATTTGTAATAATGCAATTTAATTCGAGAAACTACTAAATTTTAAACTATATTCTATATTTATAATGTATTGCAAAGTTACCAGTCGTAAAATGTTAATTTATAATATCCGAAATCCGAAACTACACAATCAATAATGCATTTTATTTCGGGAAAGTATCTTACATATTTCATTAACAACAGATTGCTGTAATACGAATCCGATTTACACATCAAAGTTAAGTTAGAACGAACCTTATAATAACTAAAGCATACAAAAGTCATTTAATAATTTACAAAGTTCGACTCTTAACTGGTTAGTAAAGAACTCTGATATACTTTATTTGAAGTTTCGCATTTCCAATTCTGAAAACCTAACAGCAGTAACTTTATTGTTAATATTCCTTTTTACCCATGACTTAAATGTAAATTGCAATTGCAAATGCACTGACTTATCAAGTGCCCTGATAATTATTATTAATCGCTAATCATTGCATCCTGAATAGATGAGTGAATATTAAAATTTTAATTACGTCGGTGAACCTGGTTTACAAAAAATATTTTGAAATTTCAATGAGAAAACTTTTTTTGCGGAGTTCTTCTTTCTCGGTGTGTCAAAGTAAGGATCTTTTTAAAGTACTAATTTATGAATTCGATTCCAAATCTAAGTTCGATTTTTCTATGTTACTTTAAAGCTGTTCTTTTAAATTATATTATCAAGTACGTTTGTATTTTAAGTTAAATTTCGATAATAAATAAGTCAATTCGAATATATATACATTTTATTCGAACACTTCCGATGACAGTGATGTCAACTGCTCTACTTTCGGCAAACGTTTTAATAAATTAGCAGCGAATTAAACAGTAAAACTTGTAGAACAGTAAGAATAATGACGCCAGTTTTTTTTAAAAGTGTCACCACGAGATAACAGAGCTAAAGTTGCAGACCATATCTTCTTTGAATTTTCCATATCTAGTGGTAGTTAAATGAAAATAACTTACCACTAGAAAATAGTTTTTTACAAGGTGGAACAGGTTGGCATCTCTGCATTTAACGAATTAATTTTTCGTTCAAAGCAACCGTAGTCATTCAAATGTATAGTATAAGGAATATATTGCATTTCTTACATTCCATGCGTAATTTCAGCACATGCATTTAGACGAATTATAAATTATTCGTAGATATCTTTCCACATAATTGATAGTTTTTAAATTTAAAATAAAAAAATTGCTAAAATAATTGCACTTTAAATGGTTAAATGGATTAGACAGAATATTGTATGTTTCCTTTTCTAGAAAGTGACATATATTAGATACCATTTGCTCTAGCAATTGTTGCTATTTTTTATTTAATTTCGAAAGAGACAAAACCTTTTGAATCTTTATTTTTTTAGACTAATGACTAGTGATTAATGAAGATCAAAAATAAATTGACGAAACAAGCCAACCTGATGTACGGTGGTTAAGGAGTTGGCTTAGCGCCAGGAAGATCCCGGGTTCGAATCCCGCTTCGGGCATCATTGTAATTTGATCTCTGTTTTACCTGTCCTTGAGTTGTTTGGGTAACATTTATCTACCTATATGGTGCCCGTGATAAAGTGATTACTTATTAGAAAAATTAGATACATTAAAGCTATAAGGTTTATTTATTTATTTGTTTTGAAAAAAAATGAGAATGGCGAAGAATTGTTTTCATTTTGATGAAATTCGTTTTCTTGAAGAAATGACGATAGTTTTTTCGTTACTTTGACGAAATTTTAGCTCGGAGAATATACCGGGAAACGGTTTCGTCAAAAACTACGTAATTTTCATGAAACTTGAGCATCCGTTTTTTACAGAGTAAACAGAAGTAGTTAATCCAAAGCGTTGTTTTCTTCTTTCCAATTGATGTATTATATTTGAATTAAAGATTTCCTTTTTTATCTGGTACTATTTAATATGTATGAGCACTTCACAGTATACGTTAAACTATATATGTGCTCACATGATTCTGTTTAGTATGGGTTAACACATGCAGTGGTCATTATCCCGAAACAAGTGTCACCTTTCATCGAAATTTAGGCTAATGCTCCAGCATGTCATAGAATATTAATAGTCTAATTTTCTATTTATTTGCCTTCCATATATTACAGAAGTATCTCTGTAAGCGGAATAATTTTCTATGCTCGATATATTTCTTAAATATTCATGAAAGTTTAATTAAAAATGTTGAATTTGATTAGCGTTTAAGACAAAATTCCAAATAGTAAATAATTGCTTTTTTTATATTTTGACAGTAACTTATGAAGAACAATTTGCTCATTTTTTATTATTTAGATTAATGTTTACAACATCATTTGATCCATTAAATAGAGTTCATAACATTATCAATAACGGCAAGTAATATAGCCTATTTTAACTATTGACGCCGGATAGCCTATTTTGCAATTAGATTTTCACTCAATTGAATTAAAACTAAAAATCTTGTAAAGCAATATTTAAATAGTACATAAGAAGCTTAAACAAAAAGTATATTATGTTCTTTTTTAAAATGCTGCTCAAATTGTACAATTTGGTAGTAATTTATATAAGATGAAGGCATAAATCATGAATAAATGATTGGTTTGAATAGGTTCAATTGGTTTTTTCAATTAAACAGTTATAACGTTTTACGTAAAAAAAAGTTTTTTTTTTTTTTTTTTTTTTTTTAAATTATACAAGGCAAAAATAAAATGCGTCTTAAATGAAAATTAGTGTGCTTCACCTCATAGGGTTAAAGCTAAATGGTTTTCGTTGCTGGAGTATTTACATTTTTTTTAATGTGTGTCATAAAGGTGCGCTAAAGATGCAATATATAACTTTATGATTTATGCTTCATTTTTATTATTTAAATATTTAAAATTATTATAGTATTAATATAATGTATCCCCAGTATACACAGAGAAAAAAATCATGTATAAGTACCATACTATATATTTATAACATTTCTGATAAAAATCATAATAAAAAATAATAAAAATATGATTCTGGTAATAAAGCTAAACATATATGATATTTAAACCATTCATTCGGTAATTTTTTCGTTCGATTTACCGAAAATTCTAGATTTCAAAATACCACAAATTTAGTAAAAGATACAAAACTTAAAAGCAAATTTAGTCGAATAAATGGTTTTTATGCCATTTTCTAAGTTATTCTGATGGAATTATCAAATTTTAACACATTTACAAAACTTTATCACATGTTATAAAACAATATTTTTTCTTGTTAATTTTACCAAAAATCATTACAAAAGCGCTTCGATAAAAATAACCGAGCATTTTGGCGTTACCATAGCACGTAAAATTTTACCATATTCTGGAAATTTTGACATATTTTTTTTTTCAATGTATCTAGTCATGTACCTGACCTGTAAGAAAAAAATTCTCTCGACACAGTGCCAAATTACCGACAAAAAATAAACGATGTCTAAGTACGAAAAATTTCTTCGAAGTAAAGAAAAAAATACTTTAGAATCCGATTGAAAAGTATGAAACAAATTAATGTATCCCTAACAAAGTTAAAATGTTATTTAGAGTTCGCAAAAACACATTAATAACTTTTGATGTAATAATGATATGATTTTTACGTAGTAGGGATCAATCTTAATGATTCAAAAGCCTAACCTTAAAATTTTTTAGGATGTTTAATAATGAAGACGAAGTACTTTAGTTACACCTGAATTAAGCTAAGATTTGAGTCAAATATTTAAATTTCTGTTTGTTTTTCGTGTCCTTAAATTTTTTTTATGCATTTCTACATGTTTATGAGATTTGACGTGCAGTATTACTCTTTTTGACCATTAGAGCAATAATTAAGGAATATCGCTGTTGTTTATAATTGGTACGAAAATGATTGTCAGAAATTCATCAATGTAGGTCTTATTCTTTTCTCTATTTACAGTAGAATATTTTATAATGAACAAGTCCCGCAGTGGCCTGATCGTAAAGACACGGTTCCCACCAGAACATCGACCGAAGTCAAGCATCACTGAGGTCTGTCTGTGGGTGGGTGACCACTTTGATCAGCCTGCGTAGGGACCGAGGGTGTGCGGTATCATTCCTCCTTAACGTGTTCTACCGTAAAGTGCTCGACTTCGTGAGCAGATTATCGGGCTACCAAAGTAGAGGAGCCATCCCCTCTGCAGAGGATCAAAATTGCGATGGCATGTCTTCGGATCATCCTCGGGGATGTTTCCCACACCGCCGTCAGTAACCCATTGTGCAGCTCTTGTGTGACGTAAATAAAGTACATACTTATCTACCTTGTAATGAACAAATGTAAATAATAAAAAATAACAAAACCGCTATTTACGAATAACAGAATTTAAATTTGAAATAAAAGATTTGTGATTATTTCGAATTTTTTTATTATTTTTATGTAAATGCACAATGTAAAAAAGAAAAAAAATCTAGACTGTAGCAATTACCACATAAATTATTATGTTCATATACGCTTGTTGTACAATTAGGATAACATCATTGAACTACTTTTGACAACTTAATAAATTGCGATACTTCGTTCGAAAACATTTTGAAATTTCGAACATAAATTAGATATTTTTTCATAAAGCAGTTTATAAAGGTTTTTCTCCATTTATGAAAATATGTAACAGTTCCTAATTCAGTGAAAATATACAAGATACCTGAAAAATAAGTTGCACTCTTTTAGTAAATTCTAATGTTTTATCGAATAATATTTCAGGAGTTTTCTTTTGTAGTCAAAAGTATGATATGAGAGTATAGAATTACAAATGAATGCATTGTAAGAATGCATGAAAGAAAACACAAAACTGCGAAAGAAAATCGCAGACTATTTCACATTTTTGCTGAAACATTCCCCCCCCCCCCAACAAAACGTCCCACTTTACCTTTGCGTGATACAACACCATTGAGAAACGATGTTGTAAAAAGACTACTTTATTTAAGATATGGAACATTATTTGCGCTGATAGGATAAGAGGAAAGATTGGTTAGGGAGTTTTGTAAAAAAAGTAATATATTTTGAATATCCATTTTTTTTTCTTCTGGAAAAGGATATAAAATGTTGATAAAAATTCCTTTTGCATGCAACGTGATGTGAGAAACATGTATAATGCGATTCCATTTGTAAGTGTAAACATTTTTGGGGAAGTTTAAAGAATTATTTTAAATAAATAAATTAAAATTTCATTTTAGTTCTGAAGGGGAATAAGACAAGTACTATTCATTCCATTATTAGGTTATGCTTTCTTAATGGAAGGTATTTAAAGCAGTTTATTCCATATCTTCTGGAATTAGTACTGTAGACATTAGTGTCTTGTAAATTTATTAACTATTTAATTTTATTTTTGTAAAGGTTCAGACTTTTTCTTTATGTTCCATTAAAATCAATCAACAAACGGCATAAGTTTAAATAAAACACATCAGAAAGAAGACTTAAATGAAATGGAATTTTTTAAAATGGAATGAAATATTTATTTTAAACTTTTAATTGCTAGAAATGTGTAAAATAATACAAATCTTCAACAGAAAGTTCTTTTATGAATTTTTTAATCTAAATTCTTTTTCCCATTATCAGCTTTGAATATTTGTGACTGAATTAAAAACCTCTTCCTCGTATTTTTCGCATCAAAAACTTTTATTGGAATAAATAAAAAAATAACCAATATCAAATTTAAAAGCAATTTCTTAATGAAATTAAATAATTCTTTTTTCCTATCATAATGGCTTTAATATAACATTTACACAAGGTGTGAAGAAAAAATACATGCTTACCGCTCAAAACTTTCAAATTAAAAATGTTAAATTATTTTTGAATCATTCAAAATTCAATCTGAAAACGAAACAGATCCTCCTTCTGATAAACAAATTCTCAGTTTCGAAATCGTTTTCACATTGTTTCACATCGTTTTTGCATTCTTTTTTTTATTTTTTTATTTCAACGAAATATATTGTAGTGGAGTGCTATTTCGCAAATAAATATTTGTCTTTAGAGCTTCTCAGTTTTACTTTCAAAATATTTTTAGCTTTTTTTGTATTTTTTTAAATTTATTTTTAGAAAAAGTGTATCTAATGATGACCAAACATAAACCAGTGTACTTTTATCTATATAAGTGTGCTACTAATGAGTATTAGCGTGAAAGAAGCAGATGTCTGCTTTAAAATAAAAAATCTTTTTCTACTCTAAGATTTAACGCTGTCGCTAACATCTTCAACCATTCTAAATGTGATCATTACTTTCAGTAGCACTTAGACTTTTTTCGACAAGACAAAAGATTTGAGAAAATTTACCTACTCTTTAAGATGACATCATGATGCAAATAAACTGAAATAAAAATGGGAGCTTCATTTCCGTAACACAATTCCGTATCATAATTTGTTGCATTTCAGTTTCGTTCTTTTGAATGGATATTTGCAAAAAATATCCGTAAATTCCGAATCATGTACTTTAAGAAACATGTGTCTGTAATTTTTTTATTGTTTCGCGTTCTTTTTCTGTCTGTTTTTTTTTATTTTTTCCCAAGCTACAATGACATGAATGGACTGACTTACAATTAATATTATTTTTGCCACGTGCGTATTGCCAAAAGATTGCACCATACGAAGAAACTATTATATGAAAATATATCACTCGCCTTTTTACTATAAAAAACTCGATTTTTTAAAACAGATTTTTATGATTATAAGATAGAAATTTACTTGTTTTTTTTCTTTTCTTGTAAGTTTTTGTACTAGATCTGCTTAGCTTTTTCAAAAGTTAAAAAATAAAGTTTTTACTATATTTTTTTGACAAAAAGTTTAAAACGTAATCTACGTTTTAAATGAAGATTCTCTAAATTGAAAATTATTTGTTATATGAATGTTATCGATGATATTAGAAAAAATTTTTTCTTCATAAAATCCGATAGATATAACACTGAAAATTTTTTTAACCAAATTCTTTTCGAATGAACTTAATTCAATCCTTTTTAAATTAAGTAAATAAAGTTTTTACTATATTTTTTTGACAAAAAGTTTAAAACGTAATCTACGTTTTAAATGAAGATTCTCTAAATTGAAAATTATTTGTTATATGAATGTTATCGATGATATTAGAAAAATGTTTTTCTTCATAAAATCCGATAGATATAACACTGAAAATTTTTTTAACCAAATTCTTTTCGAATGAACTTAATTCAATCCTTTTTAAATTAAGTAAATAAAGTTTTTACTATATTTTTTTGACAAAAAGTTTAAAACGTAATCTACGTTTTAAATGAAGATTCTCTAAATTGAAAATTATTTGTTATATGAATGTTATCGATGATATTAGAAAAATTTTTTTCTTCATAAAATCCGATAGATATAACACTGAAAATTTTTTTAACCAAATTCTTTTCGAATGAACTTAATTCAATCCTTTTTAAATTAAGTACATTAATACATAGAATATTGAATTGAATTGATGTATTACTACTATTGTATTTCTAATTATTTGTTCTTAGGTGCTTCTCGCCTAAATTATTTCAAAATTTTTCTGGCTGACGAAAATAGGTTATTCCGAAAATTTTTATTTTTTATTATTTATCTCTTTCTGATTTCATTATTTTTGAGCGCCTACAAATATTTCAATTCTACATCGCACAGGTTCAGTTTTACAGGAGTATACTGAAATAATAACTCTTCCATAAATATATCTGTTTGTGTACGAATTCGGCATTCAATAGTTTGCCTAATATCAACCGGCAAAGTACGAAATGATAAAGAATACAGACAATGCCTTGAAATTCTATAGAATGTCTGATAATAAATTTACACACATTCTATAGACCGATGGCAGTAATGGCAAATATGAAGCATTCTATACAATGATTAGGCAAAGTACATGACTATTGTCATCACTAGTACTTTGCCTAGTTAGCATTTTATTTTATAACCGTCGTTGAACTGCCGACCCAATTTCGGGTTTACGACTACAAATGTTCAACTCCGTAACCTTGTAATTTTGAACTCAATCCAGAAGACAAGGGAACTCCCGGATCATGTATTGGGCGATTCGATAAAATATTTAAACAAATTATGTAAAAAAACTTCATATTTCATGCTTTACCTACAAACCCCAGGCATTCTATAAAATGCCGGCATTTCATATATTGACGATAACATACACAATTTATTTATCAGTATGATTCATGAATTCACGAATTTCAACTGTATAATTATCCTTTAAATTAGTTGCTTAATCAATTAACTGATATGTTCTCTGAAATTGAATTAAATATCCACTATAGCTGTTATTGAGGGAATCGGAATGCATTCCCTCAAATGAAATAGAATGTTAATTGAATTTACAAACTTATGCGCAATACACACTTAGCTAAACGCTGCACTCTTAATTAAAACTACTGTCGATACTCCAATAAAACAATTAATTATGATGGGAAAATTTACGTTTTTTGAGACAATAATTTTTGTATGCATTTACTAATTGATAAAATAATATTTTCTTTGCTTCATTCGTTTCTTTTTTCTTCCTTTAATATTTATTTATTTATTAATAGACTTTATAATGCAATAGCTTGGTATAGTTTTATCAAAAGTGTAAAATATATTTAACTTTCATTTAAAAAAAATCACTATAAATTGCTCGACGTAAATTTTGCGTATGTGTGATATTTTAAGAATGTTCTATTTTAATTTGTGTTGGTTAACCGCAAATACTTTTTAGTAACTGAAAAATTCCTTGAAGAGATGGGAATTTCTTATCCTGAAACTCTTATTAAAAACAATGAAAAGGTTTTAAATCGTTATGTGAAGGAGAAAATGAATCTCCTATTTGAAGTTAGCGCAGCAAATACCAATATAAAGTTTCCTTATGCTGGAAATACTTTCTAAACACTTACTCATAAGTCCTGCGTTATTATTTATTCTAATATTTTTGCTTAAGTTAATTTAGAAATACTTTAAATAATTCATTTGTAAGAATACGTCTCTTTAGAAGAATAAAAAAACAGACACCAGGTAGTCATCAGTTACCCGTAAGAAGCCGTTTCAACCACAGTAATACCATTAATTTTTTAAATAAAAAATACATAGAATTTATCGAACATTTTACTGAACTAATCAGTTTTCCCGCCGTGGACTGATGAAAAGGACACTGTTCTCAGTAGAACACCAAAATCAAGCATCACTGGCTTCGGTCAGTGTGTGGGTGGGTAACTACTTTGATCAGCCCACGTAGGGACCGAGGATGTCCGGTATCTTTCCTCGTTGAACTGTTCTACCGTCGTGCTCGACTTCACGAGCAGGTCGTCAGGCTACCGAACCAGGGAAGACATTCCTTCTGCAGAAGATCAAAGTTGGGATGGCATGTCTTCGGATGATCCTCGGGGATGTTTCCCAGACCGTCCCCAATAGCCCATTGCACAGCTGTAGTGCGACGTATACGAAGTACTACCTACGTACCAGTTTAAAACACGTATGGTCATGGAATATCATTCAGCGAGAATGGGATACATGCAAGTGACGCAATGTGGATATATCGATCCTGACTGGCTGCTGAAAGGTGGCATCTGTTTACAATTACAACTGTTCTTTCCATTCTATAACGAGTAAGCCAAGCCTGTCGAATATCAATTCGCTTAAGTGATACATTATATAATCCTTGACGAAGTTCATAAAAGATTTCAGTTCGGGAACTGTATATTTCTTACTTAACACAAAGGCAAGCACGAAGTCTTGTAGAACATAAAAATGCATCGAAGTTTCCGGGTACACAAAATATGTCACGCTTGCAATAAAATACGTAAACAAATAATAAATCTGAGAAGGAATTATATTTCAACAAATTTGATGCGCGATCTGTCGCTGTTTTTAATTAATTTCACGTTGATTAACATTTTAAGTTATTTGGAGAAACATAGATCAACTTTAACACGCCATTTTGCTTATTAACAATCAGCTGACTCTGACGTCATACATCGCATGTGTGGGTATCATCTGTGATTTTCTTCTCCAAGTGCAAGTATGTATTGAAAAAAAATTAAGTTTATTAAATTGATGTTTAATGTGATAATTTTCATTCACTCATACCTATAAAATACATTTATAAGGAAGGTTTTTAAAAAAATGGCCGAAAATAAAATTTAAAAAAAAAAACGCAGTGTCAGTTTATTGTAGAAAGTCTACCAACGTTAATAACTAAATTTCGTGAAACTGATCGAAGATTGAACCGAAATAATCCGTCTAAAGCTCGAATTACGCTACACTCTATAAAAATGTATCTATTAAAGAAGAAGTGAGCTTAAATCGATACTTTTTCACACATTAGTCAACCTTTACGCCGTGAAAAGTGGGTTTTGTGCACATTCTTCAATGATTCGGAGAGGCAATTAAAAGAAGAGCTCTTCTTCTCGAATCAGGGCCCATCGGGGTTTAAATTGTGATACATTGCCTGAATTAAATAGCTCCTTTTCTTTTAATTGCTTCATTTACGTATCTATTTTAAAGTAAGGAGTGTATCGTGGTTAAAATATTATTAGGAAAAGGAATGCGATTGGGAGTTATGATTTAAAGAGAGAATTTAAATGCTATCTTCAGTGGGAATTTTATGTTTCTGACATCTGCAGCGTGAAAAATAAAATAATTTAGGAATATAGGAGGCATGTTGGGATGGAGGATCGAATTTATAATAATTTTCTGCTTGAAGGACAACGTTATGATTGCCTTTTATAATTCTATGTTAATTGTATATATATATATATATATATATATATATATATATATATATATATATATATATATATATATATATATATATATATATATATATATATATATATATATATATATATATATATATATATATATATATATATATATATATATATATATATATATATATATATATATATATATATATATATATATATATATATATATATATACACCAAGATCTGACTCTGACGAATCATTATCGAAATCAGCCAGTGTCATATCACAAATAAGCTGATTTTGATAATTATAATTTTACTTTACTTTTAACTGTTAGTTTTCAATATTTGTAAGAAATGCTTCGGATTCGATTCAGCGACTGTGTTATAACCGTCATTGAACAACAGACCCAATTCTGAGTTTACGGTTACCAATGTTCAACTCCGTAGCCTTGTAATTTTGAACCGGATCCAGAAAACAAGAGCACTCCTGGATCAGGTATCGGGAGAAATTTGCCTTCGTGGAGATTTTTTTGATGGAACTAACCCTCATTTGCGTTACTTGGAGAGGAAAACCACAGAAACCTCCCACTGTTAGCCTGACGGCGAACGGTCTCTAATCCATAATTCTTCTACCACTGAAGATATTTTACGTCAGCATTGTGGTTGGTGTGATAGCGACCGTGTGAATGTTAACCAACTATGTGAATGTTAAGCGACTATGTGAAGGTTGGTATGCCCTGATATGTTTGAAATTAACTATTTTTATACAACGCTCGCTGAATACTCGTTGTTCGTATGCGGTAAAAAATCATCATTAATAAGCAATCGATATTAAATAACACAACATCACAAACTGAAAGGTATATACAGACAATATTAAAATGATTCCAGTTATTGTTCATATTATTATTATGCATTTCCTTTATCAGCGATTTTAGATTCTACGATTACACAAAATAATTTTTTTTAATTCTATTAAAAAATAAAAAGAAAAAGAAAAGAAAACATTCAACAATACTCTGAATCCGGATTACAATCACAACTAGCCCATGACAGATAAAATTTATCACATTCAAGCAGTTATCTTTTTAAATTGTACCTTGAGTAAAGAACCTATTTTTTAATTCAATTATCATCGAATTTGCTTTAGTTAGGTTACACTATTACACTATTTTACATAATTAGTTTACATTATGACACAAGTTAGATTTTCAGCAGCACTCTTAAAGCATGTAATTGTATTTAGATAAAAATAAATAAACACGTATTTCAAATAGGCTTCAAAATACTAATATTTGTTACAACCATTGTTCTTCAAAATAAAAAAACGTATTGAATATTTTTAACTGTTTTTAAAATCCGGAGCAAAATTTGCCCATTGCACCCATTGTCTAAATGTTATAATCCCAAAACAAACTAAAGTGATAACAGGAACAAACATACAGTCTTCCCTATATTACAATATAGATACTAATGTAATCAATACTTTATTACTTAAAAATGATCAAGTTCTCTCGTGATATTTGCAGTCAAAATTAAACGATAAGAAAATTATGAATGGGATACCTGCAATTGACGTAGTGTGGGTATCTCGATCCTG
This sequence comes from Parasteatoda tepidariorum, assembly GCF_982258835.1. Taxonomy (NCBI): domain Eukaryota; kingdom Metazoa; phylum Arthropoda; class Arachnida; order Araneae; family Theridiidae; genus Parasteatoda; species Parasteatoda tepidariorum. The sequence goes on along the minus strand of NC_141757.1, from coordinate 115,017,949 downwards.
ATTGGTTGTTGAAAAGTGGTATTTGTTTACCGATTCTCTTAAGTAACACAGTCTACATTCTTTCGCAAAGATTTCAATTCTACCACTATATATTTACATAAAGACAGGCACGAAGCCATAGAGAACGTAAACAAACTTATTATGCATCGGAGTTGTGAGGTACACAAAACACAAAAATCACGGTTACAATAAACTACATAAACAAATAAAAAATCTAACTTAAGTAAAAGAAGCAGATTAGAAAGAAATATATTTCAACAAATTCGATGCGCTATACAACTCTGTATTTAATGAACTCATCTTTAATTGACATTCTAACTTATCTATAGAAACTTAGCTCAACTTTAATACTCCTTATTGCTGATAAAGATTAGCTGGTGCTGACGTTATACGTCACATGCGTGGGTATTGGTTATCTTCTTCTTGTAGTACAAGTACCCAATTGAATGTGTTTAAAAATAGTATTTTCACTATTTGCAACATTATTATTCTTTTTATTTCCAATGGCATACTAAAAGACAATTGAATATAAAAAAGATAACAATAAATCTATAAATGAGAGCTAGCTGCCCAGTAGCGTTCCCAGATTGATGTTCGGAGAAAAGCAGGGCACCTATAGTTTGCCTACGGTATAAACTCCTCCCGCCACAGTCTGAGGCCGTCTGCTGCTACGGAAACAAGAATAGCGCATTTCAGGGAGGGTAGCTTCTCTTCACTCTAGGGCTAACACAGTAGACCGAAGAAAAAAATTCCCTTTTCTCGCCAACCGGTGCCAAAATCTGTCCTAAACAATGTGTCAAAAGGATCCAGGATTAAACTGTCCAACAAATCCACACCCTTACTTGAAATAGCTATACCTCGTTTCCATAGTCACCGCCACGGATCCAGGCGAAAAGCTAAGGGAGTTCTTACTTTAAACAAACTATAAATCAGTGAGACAAGTCCATCTCTTTGTGGAGATCCCACAAGGTACACAAAGGATCAGGAACTATGTTGATACAACGTAGATGTTTATTCAGGCAATCGTGTCAAGATATCAGACGAAACAAGGCAAAAGATTTCTTCTTAGGCCAGAAATGTAGATAATTTTGCCGAAGTAACGTTGCCCGGGGTGAAGCACGAGGAGGTCTACATTATTATAATAGATTTAAAGAAATTCCCTACCTATTTTCCGTTACACTTTTGAAGGAATGACTATTTTCCCGGTAAAAAGGGATTGAAATCCGGTCTTGATTACTTCAACCAAAATCTTGTAGTATCAAGAAAAGAGATTTACCCAACTCTAATTTCTTTCAGGAAAGGAAATGTAAGGGATTATGCTGCAAATGGACAGCCAGTTATTTTTTCACCGAAAACAACTTTTTCAGTTGCATTTCAGCTCGAAGAATTTCTCTTTTGCTTCTAGTTGATTGGGTTTTGAATATAACTATAAAAAATTTCGAGATATTTTTCGGTATTAAGTGATTTATTTTAAATAAATTCTGTTCACATAACTTGTAATATTTGAATTATTTAGATAAGAGAATATTTACGGTCTAGACACTCATAAATTAAACCGACTTTTGTAATGGAATAAAGAAAATTAAGCTGTGGAAAATGTAAGTTTAAAGGAAATTGAATGACATTAGTCGAATAGTTTTATAGTTATGTAAATTTTTTTTAAAAGAATTTCTGTATATTTTAAACAATTGGATCATTTGAGAACTATTCGACCAATTTAATTCAAATTTTGTATATTTTGTAATTTTTAATTACATTCTTTAAAATCTTATAAAAATGTGTACATATTAAAATTTAATTTTTTTACTATGATTAAAGAAAGAAAAAAATAATTGCTAAATTTTTTTCGTATAAAATTATTATCAGATGAATGAATTTTATTATTGTTCACTAAAAAAATTTTAATAAATTCGCTTAAAACTTTTTTGAGATTGAATGAAATACACTAAAGAGTGATATTAACATGAAAAGGAGTCAAAGCAATCAATAGGTCTCTGCCTAAACTATCTGGCCTATATTTTCTAGATCACCATGTTTTGACGATCAAAAATTGATATCCAACGTTTGATTTTGTTATTTAAAATATCGACTGCACAAATTAATTAGCGTATTTAAGGTTAAACTTTCGAAATATTAAAATAGAATCTTGGTACATATAGATCCGTTCATTCGATTAAAAGTCATTCCGAATGTTCATTATTTTTTCGTCGCTCACTGTACAAGTGTATATATGTGTTTATAACAATACATAGGTGCATTGAGTTAATCATTTTCTAGTGAAAAACTGAAACATCGATTCTGAAGAACAGTGGGAAAGAATTTGGCAATAAATGGATGTAGCTATGAATATCTAACTAGAAACTATGTACACATCTATACGTTTTATATCTCCTCTGCTGTTTGCCCTTCATTTAGATATCATTAAAAAATCGTATTTTCAAAGTTTGGTTTTTCAGCAATTATTCGACTAATTTTGCTCGAATTTTGTATTTTGCCATCTAAAATTAAAGGCTTTAAAATGATGTAAAAAATTGTATACCAAAATTGAATACAATTCAAAAGTGTTTTTGACTATCATTAAATAAAATAATAAAAAATAATAAATATGTTCAAAAAATAAATTATATATTGCATGGAATTATATTTGACTGAACGAATTGTATATATGTATGCAAAAATCTTCAGTTTGCTTAAAAAGTTCTCGATGTATATCCTAAAAAGTTCTCGGTGTATGGCCAAATATGCAAAAAGTAAAATTAACATTAGGGGGTCCAAACTTTGGACTGCTCTTTTGACTTAATTATGTGAACCCTATTTACCAGATTACGCCTTTCACTTATATTCTGTGGGTCAGAAATTTGAATCCGTCGAAAAAGAAGTATGTTCATTCAAAAAAATTACATTCTTGAGTTTTAAAATATCGTCTGCATTAATTACATTGCACCTTTAATCGTTTGCGTAATAACATTGCAACTTTAAGATTGAGTTCCAGAACGTAAAGATCCGATAATTAGATCAACAGTTATTTCAGGAGGTCCGTTTTTTTTATTTTGCGCACTGTACATGTATGTATTCACAAAATGATTCAGTGTAGGCCATATTTAATAACTAATACAAAGTCTCATAAAAGACATTTGCTAAAATCATTCTATAAATACGTATTTTATTAATTATCAGTCTATAAATGGCGTCACGCTTAAAACGAAGGATGAGGTTCTTAAAATTTGTGACATGGGGGAAGGAACGGTACGAAGAAGTGTGGCATCACACATTTTTGTTAAAATTATAATATTTAAAACTAAATTAAATTTTGTTATAGTTTTTATATTATTAAATATTTTTTATAAAAATGAAAACTCACTTAACTTTTATTTCAATTCCACTTTTAAATGTCATTAAAATACATAGTTAAAAGTTTAAAATGTAATCTATAACTTGTGTTTGTTTCTAAACTGTTACTCTATCTTTCTGTCATATAGCATGACATATGACGCTATGGTAAAAATGCGGCATTATGTGTAACAAGATAAATTATGACATTGTGTCACCAAGCAGAAAAGGAGGATGGAAATTATTTTTTTATAAAGTAATTTATTATTTTTGGACGACCACCTATATTATACATACACTATATAAAATTTAACTTCATTGTCCCCTTAAAATTAATAATTGTGTTTTGAAGTTTTACACATTTATTTTGAGTTACATAAAAATTAAATAAGCTTAATCCAAAGTTCATTTTTGCTTTGTCAGGAGTTAATTTTATTTTTCGTTTTAGCGGAATTTTCCTGACGTGTAAAAAACAACAGTGTGCACGCAGGAACTGATGGCTAAAATTAAAAACTATATTAAATAAATCGTTAAATTTTATTTGAACATATATTCGCTTGTTCTAAAAACTACAGTAAAAATACTCAGCGCAGTTTAAAACTGACCTAATAAAATACTTAATTAAAACGCACGCATGAAAGAGAAGGAAAAAAATCCCCTTTCCTCTGATAAGAAACTACCTCACTTTATTAATAAGCTCTTCGCTCTTTAAACCCGACTCTTAATTTTAATTGAAGCATGAATTAATTTTAATCTTCTTGTCAACAAGGATCGTTATATTTATGGGAAGATTGAAGCGTCATTACTTGCAAATTTAGAAGTTTTAGCTGATCGTTGATGCGAGAATTTCCATTTATGGCATTATTAATAGAAAATAAATCTGAGAAATTTAACGCCAGTAGTTGGTGCTGTAGCGCTTGACAAATCTTTATTTTTGATGCATTTTGGGATCTAATTTCAACTGCGTTTAGCACATACGTGGGTGTTTTGATCCATGGATGATTAATACAGTGTAAACAAGCTTCCCGAAACTAGAGTAAACTCCTAGCTGTCTCTTTGCCAATGCTGTTTTGTGAGAAGAATTGTGAAAATGTTCATTATTGTGTGATGCGTAAATTAACAAGAAAATGATTTGAAGTTTAATCTAATGTTACAATTCATTATAAGTTTCCGTGTTTTATGAAGTGCATTAATAAATAAAATGAATAAATTGCTGCCGTTTGAATATTATCGACTCATTTGGTTATTCATTTATGAACAAATAGAATTGTTATATTTCGATTATTATTTTTTTTAATCTTAATCTTTCTAAATATTGCAAAATCCAGTAAAAAATAGTAGGTTAGTAGAAAATAAGCAACAACAACCTATTTCGTCGATATTCAATCGCGCATTAACCTTTTATGAAGCATAATTGTCTTATTCCACCAAGAAAAAGTAGAATTTACGAAAAATATTTATGTTCCTATCATAATCAAAATTGAAAAATAATAGATTAATAATGAAAAGCCGTTAGCGCTGTTATAAAATTTAAGAACTTTTTTAAGTATTGCTTAAAGCAGATTTGCGTTTCAATACAAGCGTATAGCTTTTTTTTCTCCTTTAAATTACATTGGATTCAGAGATGATAAACATTTCAACCTGAGCTCAAAATATTCTTCCATCCAGAAAACCATCACCCAAATTACTTCACTTTTCTTTTTAGTTACTAAAAAATAAAATCAAAAATGTTTTTTTTTAGAGTGACTTAAATAAAGCTACTCTATCGCTTCAGAAGCTTAAGGTTTATGACTTCAATTTTACCTCAAAGTGAAAATCGATTCGCAATTTTGAATCACTATATTTCATATAAATGAGTGTTACTACAAAAAGTTATTAGAAATATTATCTTCCACCCATAAGTATAAGATCTTTTACGCAAAGGGCAAAATACTTGGATATTAAAAAGTTTTTTACAAGATGCTTATTACTTTTTCCTGATATACGTTTATAGTACTTAATGTAGTTGAGTAGCCTATCTTAAGTATAAGTACTTACTGAATTTTTCTTTTATGCAGAGTTACTTAAGCGTAATTTTTGTAGCTATATCAAGAGATTTTCTTTTGGTTATGCACTAAACTGTTTCTTAATTCCCCGTGATATCATCCATAATAGTGTTTTGTATCAAAATTAGCTCGTTAGACTTTTTAAAAATTTCTTGAGAAAGATACCAAAGTTATATCTTTTGAGTTTGAGTAAATATATTTACTGCTCTTGGAAAGTTACGAGAAAGCTAGTTTTGATCAAAATAACTGTTATTAAAAAGCATAGAACTGAAGAAATAAAAAAAATTAAAATTAAGTAGCACGAGGTGATAACAATTGTGCTGAAGTATGTTTGATATTTTTTATGTTAATTTAAGATATTAATTTTATTCTGCGTTTCATTTAATTTCATATTTAATGTACTTCAATACTCTATCTAAAGTAAGCACTTAGAACATTTATGTTTCTCTCTTTTATGCTTTTACATTTTGCTAAATAACTTTCAGAAAAATATATAGCTGACGTGAATACGGTCATTTGACTGATACTCGGTTACCCAACACCCGATTAAGATTTTCCGACAGCTCATTTGCCCAACAGGTATGTTTTCCCGACATTTACTTCACCGACATATACAATTTCACTATAATTTATTTCACCGACACGTGCATTTGCCCTACAATTTATTTTCCGGGCCATCACACTTGCGCAATAGGGCTGTCACATAAAGAAAATGAGTATAAGATTCTGTGTGGGCAACAGTTAAGCCTTTTGAATAAAGGTACTAATGGCAAGTAAATGCAAGCAATATTTAATGAATGTTTATATAGTAACTGTTTATGCTTATAGTAATGTGTTGTTGTACACCTTTCCCTTAACTTAATAAAGAACTTGGGATCTTACAGAATTATAGTTAATTCTGAGTAACATTAGAAGATTGCACTGTCGAACAAATAAGTTGTAGGGCAAACGTACCTGTCTGAAAAATGACCTGTCGGGAAATAAGTTCTCGTACAAACGGAGGCGATTAATAGATCTAAAAAATTGTACCAAACCCAGTTGAGGGTGTATGATAAGAAAAATGAAAAGTTGAGGAATTTTGTTGTTTAACTGAAGCAATAATTGAGTTAAGTTTGGACACTTTCTTGAATGCTGCAATCTGAGCATTGTTTTTTATTTTTGAATCTAAAATTATGAATAGGAAGTTATAAACTTCCAGCTAAATTTAACTTTACTTTTTATTATTTCAATTCTTTGATGAATATTTAACGGAAAGCTCTAGCTTTTGATTATTGAACCCATTTTATTAAAATACTTACCTATAATTAGAGTTGCTCTTGACAGAATTAAACTTTATGTGATATGGAATAACATTGAACAAAATAGTAAGGTTACCTTTGTACAGAGCGCAAAATAATAAACGGACCATCCTGAAAGACTTTTAATCTAATGATCGGATCTTCGCGTTTTAAGACTCAATTTTAGTGATTCGAAGGAGTGACCTCGAATATGCTAATTAATAAAAATTAGTGTAAACGATATTTTAGGTCACAAAAGCATACTTTTTCTGAATAAACATACTTTTTTCCCGACGATTGGAATATCACGATCGGGATTGGGATAGCGACTTTTTTAAAATTTGATTTCTAAGAATTTGATTCTCAAGAACTATTCGACTAATTTCGCTCAAATTAAGTATGTTGCCTTGCAAAATTACATTCTTTAAAATGATGTTAAAACTGTGTACTATACAATTCATAAATGATTCGACTATTGTTAAATGATATAATAAATTTTAAAAAATATTTACTGAAAGTTATTCCTTGCATGGAATTATCTTCAGATAAACGAATTTTATAATTGTATGTGAACATGTAAATTTTCCCTTCACTTCAAAAGTTCTCAACACATGGTGACTAAATCAACACATGGTGAATAAAAAAACCATTAAGGAGTTCAAGCTTTGGACCGATTTCTTAATAAAACTATTGGGACCATATTTCCAAGATTGCGGCTACCCCTATGTTTTGGGGATCAGAAATCCAAATCCGCTTAAACAAAAACATGTTTTTTCATAAAAAGCACGTTTTTGTCTCAAATTTTGTAGCTTAAAATATCAACTGCACTAATTAATTAGCATTCTTGAGTTAACCTCTTCGAGCCATTACGATTGAGTCCTAAAATGTGAGCATCCGATCATTGGATCAAAAGTTATTCAGAATGGCCCGTTCTGTACATCTGGAAATACAAACTAAATGCACCAGGATAAGTCTAAAGGTAATTTTGGAAGTTTTAAAAGAAATCATATTTAGACAATGAAGTAAAAAAAATTATTCCTTAAATTTTTTAATTTAAATACCTTATTAATTGATTATATACTCTATTAAGCAACTCAATCAGTTTCATCGAACTTCGAAAATGAAAGAACACATAGTTGGGTAATTACAAGAGTGGGTTAATGTATTAGTTGGTAATATTACCCATTGGCAAAGTGGATCTTGGTTTGAATTTCATGGCGTCCACACTTTTCAACTACAATAATCAAGAGTAACAGTAAACAAGTAAACAGTGAGTATACGTTGCTATGGCAACCGCTTCTGTTTGATAATTTTTTTAGAATTCTTTTTTTCACTTTTAATTTTGTTATGCATTAAATTGGTGAGTTTATTTTCGAGATATGGGACCAGAGAGAGATCCCATAAATACTTCTTGAGTTGTGAAGAAAAGAGAATTTCATCATTTGAACGATATTTTTGTTTTAATGAAGATTCAGAAATTTTAACCTACAGTTTAAATTGGTAGCGTTTTTAATACTAATTCAGGTGAATATCACAAATAAAGAGGGTTCAAAGTGATTAACGTGGTCCCAAAAGTTAGAGTTGAAGTAAGAAAAAAGCGAAGCCAAGGCCTAAACTTACCGAGGCTGAAAAAGTCAAAGCCAAAGAGCGTAGACGGGAATACCTTAAGCGTTGTACACAAACGGAAAAACGAAAGAATTCCGTTCGCAAACGCAAGCATGAAGCCCGTCCCTCATAAAAGTACCAAAGTGGTTAAGAGAACTGAACCCTACCGAAGAGCGAATGGTGACTCTCTGAACCCCTTTCATGTAAATACGAGAACTAGGTGTTGATCAACAGTTAGGTATAAATAGGTATAAAAGGATCCATTGTCAACGTACCTGCTAACTTGCACAAGACCGTAGACTGTCCTCCTCGCAATATAAATGATTCATTCATTATTCATGTAAAATTTAAAGCCTAGCTTTCAAATCATATTTCATGTATGAACTTGTGAATCCGAAGCGGGTGTATGATGAAGCTTACAATCTGCATCAAACGCAATTGTCATTATCATCAGGATTGGCTCTACAGCCCTTTTTGAGCCTGGGCCTCCCTCAGAAGCTTTTCCCATTCTGCCCTTCTCCCAGCCAGTGGCGTACGCAAGGGAGGGGTTTAGGGTTTTAAACACCCCCTTGAGCTCAGACAAAATTGCAAAAATAAAAATTTTAGTAGAAATTATGCGAGCTATTATTTTTTAAGACTATATATTTTTATTTACCTCATGCCTACTTTTTTTTCCTCACGATATTTCTCAGAATACTGAAAAACATTTACTATAATAGGGTTGTACTAAGACCAAATTCCCGTGATACTGTTTCCGGACTGGTTCCTTTCTGTCCTGCTAGTATAGTTTTCGAAACTGGCTGCTATTCGCGAGGTCTTTACGCGATTATTATGGAATCCTAGACGTTCTGTCGTCTTTGAGACAATTCTAGAATTCTGGAGATGCAGTGAAAAATTATATAAAAGGGGGAATGGAGTACAGTTGAGTTAGTTAGTCAGACTAAGAGTTATCTCTGCCACTAAATCTGTTTTGTTTTGTCTTAACAAAAAGTTCCTTCAATCGCCGAACCCGTCGTCGCCACTATTTCGACTAGTGAAGAAATCAGTAACAATACCATTGGAGATACTGTGCTCGTTGAAGTTATTCATTCCAGCTTGAAACTTTGAGATCGTAGCATAGCGGATATTTCTGTGCCAATATATATATACATATATATATGCTGTTCTTGGATCTTTAAGATGTCAAAACGCAAGAATTTAACAATTTTTAATAATTTTGAGAAAAAATCATGAACTGAAATTAGTGAGGTGACAGAATTTAGTACCAAAATAAGTTTTTCTGTTGTACAGAAATGTGATACTTCTATTGAAGAAAACGTTTCTAGCATAACAAAATCTGATGAATGTGAAAGTGACTCTCAAAGTGTTACTTCCCACCCATATGACGTTGGACTTTTTTCAGAAGATATTTGCATTATGTTCTTAAACTTAAAAAACCAACTCAAAATTTAACTAAGCAATGTTGTCTAAATAAAAAGTCAAAATTGTCTAGCTGTCTAAATTAGGGAAATAATAGTGTTTTATTACAGACTCGAATTTCTTTTAGTAGTTTCAGAAAATTATGAACACCCCCCTTGAAAAAATTCTGTGTACGCCACTGCTCCCAGCAATTGATATCCAGTTCTTTACTTTTAGGATGGTAAAATCCTCATTCACACAGTCTTTCCATCTCTTTTCGGGCCTTCCTCATGGCCTTTTATTGGAGGGGGTTGCACTAAAGATTCTTAATGTTGTTCGTTCTGGGCTCATTCTCACTACATGCCCGGCCCATCTCATTTTACTTAGTTTAATAGATTTAATAATATCATCACTATTAAAGATCTTATATATTTCAAAATTATGTCTTTTTCTCCAGTTGTTGTACCATTGTACCAATCCGAAAATGTTAATATTGATCTCGATTAGCTGTTCAAGGTCTATTCAGTCATCAAAAGAGTCTACACAGAAATTGTGTACCGAACAGTTCAGGATTAACAGTTAAAGATGTCCAACATGAAAACACAATAAAATCTCTTTTCCAAAAAAAATTAGACAGCAACCATTTCGCCAATGGGTAACCTGTGATAGCCTCGCGGTGATCACAATTTTCTTCACTTTGTAATGAATCGCATTTTTTTCCAATTTTTTAAAATTTTATTTTATCTCTTATAACAGTCGTTGAACAGCCGACCCAGTTTTCGGATTTACTACTACTAATGTTCAACTCCGCAGCCTTGTAATTTTCAAACCAACACAGAAGACAAGAGCTTTCCTCGATCAAGTATTGGGAGAAATTTGATTTCGTGGAGGACTTTTTGAAAGAACTAACCTGTATTTGCGCAACATGGAGAGGAAGACCACGAAAACCAGCCACTGTTAGATTGGTGGTTAGGGGACTCTAGCCCATGATCCGTCTACCAGTGAGGATATTTTGCGTCAGCACTGTAGTCAGTGCAAGCCGGACGCGGGAATCATGTTGACCATCCATCGCTGAAATTTGAAACAGGCTCACCTCATTGTAATGAGAATGCTCTTTGCCTTAGGCCATAACAGCTCATTAGTTGGTCATGAAAAAAAAGTTGTTTGAATAAAGGTGAGTTGCTCACAGAATAACGTTAAGAATCAAATTTTAATTAGAAATCCTTGCTTGTGCCGTCAAATAGTTTTGATTCAAATGATGAGGTTTTTAAGTTCTTGATTTACCTTATTTCAACTTTAACGCACTTCAACTGTGCTAATTAAGAAGCGAGGTCGAATTTTACAATTAAGTTTGCCAATTAAATAAAGGCACTTAATAAATCTTCAAATTAATAAACAACCGTTTATTTTCTCTGCATAAATAAGTCTCTTTATTGATAGATTTAAATTTTAACTTTCAATATATAAGGAGCATACACAATCTGTAAATTGTAGTCCCAACAGTTTAGCCGGGTGCGAATTCGAAGTTTCTGCATTTTAATAACAGCTAGCGTATTTGGCCGAAAACTCTGACGCAAAATGATTCTGTGACTTTTAATGAGTATTTTTTTTATGACTTCAGAAAAGTATTAGTTATCGAGAACTATTCAACCACCATATTTCAAATATCTAAATTGATGATTTAAAGTTGTACAAATAACAGACTATAGAGGAAACAAAACTTTATGTGTTTTGCAATTCATGAAAGGCTTCGATTAATTTTATAGCAAATAAATATTAATATAACAACCCGGTGTATTTTTAAGTGTTAATATTATTTTTTGCCGTATAAATTTTATAATCATGTGCTATGACTAAAGAAAAACACAGAAAGTAAAAATAGCATTAAAAATTCAAGCTTTTAACCATTCTCTTCTCCAATTAATGATGCTACACATTATCTAATCATGGCCAAGCACCCATTCATGTTTTTCTAGACTCTTATCTTTTAATGGTCATGGCAAAAATGCCACGTAGCACCTGAGCTGGTGCCCCTTACTATAAATTCCACACAACACTAAGAAGTCTATTAAGTTTTCGTTTTCGAGATCGCTGATAACATCCTATAATTTGGAAGTTAAAACTACAATCTGAAAAAAAAGAAGTACATATATGAAGAAAAAGTACTTATTTATGTTTAATTTTGTAATTTAATTAAATAATTGTACTGATTAGTTAAGAAATTTGAAATATTTTCTTTGAATTATAATTATAATGCAAATCGTGGAACTATGATTAAACTGAGGAAAAAATTTCTGTTGCATGAAAATATTTAACGGATATAAAATGTTTTCATGTCATAGATTTCAAACCTTCAATATTTTCTCTCTCCAAGCGACAGTTTTATTTATTGTTATTTTTAGTCTATTTTTGCCGAAATTTGGAAGTTTAAAGACGTTATGTGTAACAGAGAGTTACATAAGTGCTGCGACAAACTTCTTGGGTAGTTGAGTAAATGAACTGGATTAAAATTGGATGGGAACAAATAGCCGGAATTGTCCTCTTACGCCGCTCGGTGTTCTTCCCTAGTATGATTAATTTCTTCGTGTGCTTCTGAACAGGTAATGATAAGAAAATGCACCTAACCACGTACTACAACTTTTCCTGGCATGGGGTATTCTGAAATTTTAATACTGATGATGTGCCTTAACTCCTTTAAAAGTTTGTCGCAGCATTTACACAATCCGTATTATATATAAAGTTTTTAAACTTGTGCATTTCGTCAAAAAAAAAAGACTGAAAATGTCATTAGGCAAGGCAATGGACAGTGGCATTAGGCCCTACACCAAAAACAGGCAAGATCAAGTTATTGTATGAATGCAACAAAAAATGTGTTACTCGGTGTTATTAATCAAAAATTATCTAGTGAGGTTATATTAATATCATTTTCGTTAATTACTAAATGATAATGAATAAGTAATAATAAATTCCGAATATTTCACGAAAACTAAATTCCTATTAAAATAGGTTTTACTTAAAAAATATATATATATAATAAATATTCTAAATTCTTCAGAAAAAAATTATTCACATTTTTTACCCACAGAAAATAAATTGCAACTATAAATAACTCATAAATTGACTGCATATCTGCTTTCTAATTTTCTTTAAAACCAGAACTACCAGTCTCAAAATTAATTGCCTAATTTTCGTTTTTTTTTTCCCGTTTAAAAATATTCACTTCTTCAGAACTCAAAAGATATTTCCTCCCTACCTAATAAAGGAAAAACAAGCTCCGGAATCGCTGAACTGCAGCTCTTCTTTCATAAAATATGCACGCATAACTAATGAAGAGAATTCTTTCAGCCCCCCTGACTGTTCGATGATTTTCTCCAAAAGCGAATTAAGAATGAAACGTAGAAACGAAAAGAATTCGCTCTCGCCTATTCTCGCACCCTTACGATATCGATCGGTAATGACGACACTATCACGTATTCTTAGAACAGAAGGATTTTTTAATACGTGCTTAGTAGAAAAGCATTTTTGAAAAGCGTCATTATTTTTATGATACTAAAAACAATTTCCTTTGAGAAGAAGAATTTTTATTTACTGACTTTTACCTTGTTTATGAGGAATATTGATTGTTTCTGTAACAAAGCGAGATGTTTTGAAAGCAATTTCACATCTCTTTGCTTTTGAAAAGAAAATCAACTACAAGAATTTTAAAAAAAAAGGTAGGAAGAATAAAATATACTTTATATATATATATATATATATATATATATATATATATATATATATATATATATATATATATATATATATATATATATATATATATATATATATATATATATATATATATATATATATATATATATATATATATATATATATATATATATATATATATATATATATATATATATATATATATATATATATATATATATATATATATATATATATATATATATATATATATATGTAATAACAGGGCTCCAACCCTGTTATCAGTGTTGTCTTTAGCTTGAAATAATTGCAGTCATAAGCCATCAGACGTTCTAAACAGGTTTATTTAAATGTTGGCTGGTATTGCTAACAATTCACGTCCACACTCCCTATGGGAGGGGAATGGACAAGACTTCTGACAATTCCTGAACAGCTTATCAGGATCAAATCATGATGAAAAGGACACGCAAAACTATGCGTTCTTACGTTTTATACCAACATAGATTTGAAGTAAAAAGGCACATTCGTACATTCCTTGTAACCTTACGCATTAAGGAAAATCATTTCTGCTTCCTTATATGGTATTGAAAAAGGGAACGATTCTAAAAATAACTCTTCCTTTGAAATATAAATCTATTTATATTTCAATGGTATGTTTTCAGCCTTGAATTCCCAAAATGGAATCTCTCTACGCTTATTCTTTAACAAAGACATTTTATGAAAGCGAAAGAGATTTAATTCTTTTATTAATACAAAAGTATTTACCTTTTGTATTACACACATATATATATATATATATATATATATATATATATATATATATATATATATATATATATATATATATATATATATATATATATATATATATATATATATATATATATATATATATATATATATATATATATATATATATATATATATGTATATCCTTCGAAAAGCAAATGACTGGCTAGTTTGGCTTGTCCAAGTGTTATTTGAAACAAAAATTTTGTATTTCTAAATATTGATTCGTTATAACTTCGTAAAGACTTTTATTTCTTCGTTTAAATAATAATTTGTGGCACCTACCATAAAATAATTTTAAATTAATTTTTCATGAGCTCACTAAGAATTCTTTTTTTTCTTCATGAGCTCACTAAGAATTTTTGAAGTATTACTACAACTGAAACTAATGGCAAAGAAATCTGAAATTAATTACCAGAGATATGCTTTTAGAGTATTAAAAAAATTTCTATGAAACTTAGGAAATTTGTGGTCTTTCATCATAGTTATAACGATACAATTTATATTGCCTTCACAAAACAGATAAGCACAAAGCAATTTTGTAGGGGAAAAAATTATAAGAGACTTTAAAATACTGGAGACTACGAGAAAAAATTTATTTTATTTTAAAAATGTAACAAAATCTTCAGTGTAACGATAAATATTTTGGATAACAAGGACTACTCAGATACATTAACGTAATATTTTGCCCAACATTGTAGAACATTGAAACATAATACTTTGTAGAATGAATAGCAAAGAATTTAAATAACTTGATTTATTTTAGAAATATTTATATTTATTTGTAAAATATCCTAAAATAATTGAGGTAACCGTGCTACCTCAAAACGAGAATTGCAGGGTTCACCCAAAAGTGCTTGTTTCTGCCATTTTTATTCATTTTAAAATTTTCCACCATCTTGTTTATCTTCAGAAAATAAAAAAGAATATTTTGAAATGAGGGCACCCATATATTCATATAATAAGATAAAAATTTAAAGAAAGCAAAGAAAAGAAAAAAAGGGGCAAACATTGTTTAAAAAAGAAGAAAAACTACCAAAAAACCAAATTAATTTAAAAATTCCCTTAATAATTTTTAAAAAAAGTAGAAATTCAGAAAGCAAAATTACAAAAAGATATGCTATCGTTTAATCTTTTTGTTGTTTTGTTTTATGGCTTTTTTAAAAAAAATTTATAAGAATTTTCTAAGGTAGTTATTCTTCTTTAAAAAATATTTTTCATTTTCCTTCTTTTCTCTGTTTTCTTTGTATTGATTAAAACTTATTCATTTTAGTTACACACACACACGCACGCACACATATATATATTCTCTATATCGTTTTTGTTCAATTTCAACTACTATATCTAGTGATTTGTTTTGTCCAGGGGTTGTTATAAATCGCATTAATAATTCGCATTAAAACCGTAAATACAGATTATTCTTTTATAAATAATATCTCATTTCTACCGTGTCTTTAAAAATCTACAATTAAATATTTATTTATTCTTCATAAACCATTTATTTTCGTTTCGTTTTCAAAATACTCGTTATTTTCCTTGTTCAATGCTTTATTACGGTTATAAGCTAATTTATACATTTTAAAATGAATTCAAACAGACATAACTGCGATGATAACTGTCGTAGAGAGTGCATTTTTTCTAACATTCAATTATCCTAAATGGTATAGGCAACGACTTTCTGTTTCTAGTTTGAAAGTTTCGTCCCCTTACGTCCATTTTAAATTTATTCTGTAAATAGCTAAGGTAATATCTTAAATGATATAGTTTTTCCGATAGAATTACTTCGCAAATCGTCAAGTTCAATTTACGGAATGGATTTCACATCATTACTTTTGTTTGACAATCGGAACTTCTCTTGCACCGCTGAAACTTTTTTAAAAAAAGTGATTGTAGTGTGTAATGACGTATTTGGATTCAAGTTTGAAACTAGATATGTTCAAACAAATTACTTTGGAATTGGTTTGAGTTTAATAGCGTCGGAACCATATTTTTTTAAAGACTTTCGCTGAATAAATAGTGTTTTAAAACGATTGAAATGTTTAGGGAAAATGTGTTTATCTTTTGTTTAAAATAATGATGATGTGTATCAATTCATTATTTTTTTAAAAAAAAAAAAACGATTCGCAACAAAAAAAAAATTTGATTACCTTTTCGAATATATATTCATCTTCAATTATTCGCATTAATTTATATTAGACTAAGATATTTAAATTTGTATTAATGTATCTGATATTTTGTACTTATTATAAAAAAACAGAAAGAATGATACAAACCTGCATGTATCACACGCATAGTATATATATATATATATATATATATATATATATATATATATATATATATATTTATTTATTTATTTATACACAGTGAAACCTCCGCTAAGCGGACATTCTTGGGACCGAAAAATTGTCCGCAAATAGCGAAAATAGCAAAAATCCAATGAAAAGAATGATAAAAATTAAAATTAGCAATATTCAATTTCCTTACTTAATTATGAGTCCTAAATTTCATAAAATTCCTATAAAATTTAGAGCAATCACAAGTGGGTCTAATAATTACCTAACCAAACTTGGAACTATATTCTTTAACTTCTTAAATAAAATTATTAACAATATTCAATAATAATCAACCGATTTTAGAACATATTAAACGTAATAAAATTAAATCTGTTGCGACTTTTGATTTCCAGGATCTTTTCAATAGCATTCCCCTTTCTAAATTAAAAGATGTCTTTTTGAATTATTACTATGACTTTAGAAATATCCTTAATTGCGATTTTGATTATAGAGAAATTCTAATTAATTTTTGTCTTTTTAATAATTATCTTTACAATGGAAAAGTTATTTTTGCTCAAATTGATGGAATTCCCCAAAGATCTAATTTTTCATCTCTTTTAGCTAACTTATTTTAGCACTATTATGAAAAAAATTATACTTAAAATATTAAGTTTGTTGTCAGATTTATTGCTGATTTAATTAGGTATCTTTAATTTTCAAGATTATACTATTTTATATAAAATTTTAACCCGAGGAATTAATCTTGCTTTGTAATCATATTTTTAATTTTTTGGATTTGGGTATTATGAAAGAAGAAAATATCTTCTGTGTTGATCTATATTCTATACTATAAAAGAAATGATTTTAATTTCAATATAAGTAAACTAATTACTTGGAATTCTAATGTTTTAAAAGCATCTATTCAAATACCATTTTCAATCAAATGGATAAAATTAAACGAATATGTAGTAACGTTTATTTATACAAAAAACAAATAGACAAAGTCTTTCAAAATTTGATTTAAAAAAACAATGGATGCCCAACTAACGTAATTAATTTCTATATAAAATCATAGAGTTAATTGTATGTTATTGTAAATAAATTTACTAAAAATCTTCTTTGTTAATTTATCTAATTTTTACCTTGGGCAAATCCATTTTGGGCAAATCCGTGACTAAAATTAAGTGCAAAAGAGGCAATTCATGTTTCTTTCTCTCTTTCTGCCTTTTCTATTTTTTTTCTCAAATGAAATATAATATTCCAAAACTATTAATTGCCAACTTCATTATAATATTCCAAAACTATTAATTGCCAACTTCATTAAATTATTCAGTATAATTTTACCTTGCGCACATCCATTTTCGGGCCCATTTTTATCCATTCATATATATATATATATATATATATATATATATATATATATATATATATATATATATATATATATATATATATATAAAGAAATAATAAGCTTTTAATAGTTTTTATATAATTTCACAAATTAACTAATGATGGATGCTTACTCCATTTGGCAATGTATTGCGATACATGTAAAATACAAGGCCGTCACCCAATCGTAATTTGAGATAGAAAGGGTGCAGTATTCTATATGCTCAATTAAATTTTTCTGACAAAATTAGGCCAAAACAATTCTGCTATCAATAGTTTTTATAGGTAATTAAATAGCATACAGCTGCTTGTTTTTAAATTTTTCATGAGTATCCTTGTTTTTAATTGTATTTAATGTTTGTCATCAATTAACGTTAAAAGTATTTTTCAGCACCATCCAAATCAGTTTTCGTCGTTTTAAACTTTAATAAATTAGAATTTATAAATTAGATTTTTAAAAAAAATCTAAAAACTGAGACGCGTTTTAGTTTTAAATTGCTTAAAATTGCATCATTTTATTGCTTTAAAGTTTTGAGGAAAAATTCATAGAAGTTTTACAAATTTTCCAAGTGCTATTTCTCCTAATCAAATAAAGCGACTCCTTTGTTTTCTAACAGTTTTAAAAGGTTTTGTGCTGTCTAATAATACTATATCATCAAAAATTTTTTAAGTTCATAAAAACACTAAAGAAGTGCAAATCAAATATTTAATCTAATATCCAAGATGACAAGGATAGAGACCTCTGAAATATTAGGCATTCATATTTTTCTTGTGTTTAAAAAATATTTGATTCTCAAATTTAATAATTCAAATTTAATTTTGGAAAAGGAAAAATTAACTCCTATACAGTAATAAAACAGAATTAATAAACTTTAAAATGAAATAATCATTGTACATTTAATAAAAATAATTTGTTTACAATCAAAAAGCATTCCTCTTGAAGGAAGACAATAATTCCATAGGTGCTCTGGAAATAAGAAAAATATGTAGCTTTTCGCTACATTAGTTTCCTGCCTTATTATTTATTAACCTAAAGCATAAATCACCTTCGTTACTTGAGATAAGAATGCTGCCAATGTGCCGTACGCAATTTGTACGTGCTGAAGAACTGCTATTGGCGAAGATTTGGCTTAACTTTTTTTTTCATAATTCTATGCTCATAAAACCATTCATTTCCATAAATAATACTAATGAACTATCAATGAAAATAAACATGTCATGTTACATATTTTCCTCTCATGCTTATAGGTTGATTCATCGGGTACTACAAAAATAGTTGGCAATTTCAAAAACTGCTGTAAAATTTAAAAAAATGAAAACAATTAAAAAGAATAAAATTAAATTGAAAAGAAATAGTTTTAAAAATAAAGGATATTGAATAGAAAAGAAAGGAAAAACGATGGGTACTATTTTTTATCATTAATTTCCAAAATTATATTTATAAAGTTTTCTAACAGAGGGCGGTAATGAAATAAAAAACATTAAAAAAGTCAGTTGCGTGTCGGAAAATTTCAGTCAACCTATGTGCGCAAATACTGTTAGTTTCGTTCTCGGACTGCTCCAAGCTGTTGATGCAAATGATGATCATTGTTCGAAAGTTGTCTCAGTTATCAGCGCCATCTGTCGACAAATTACGTTTTTAATTTCAAAATTCGTTGAAAGAAAATATCTGGTTTCCTCAGCAGAATACGTCAAATCATACACCACTTTTCTCATCTTGGTTTTCTTAAAATGATTTTTCAAATCATCTGTTTTTGTTAGGACATCTGTATATAAAATATACTTTTTAAACCTTTAATAGCAAAATAAGCAATAGCATCTAGCTTTGTTTTTTTCGATTTACCATTAAATAATTTTAGAACCCAAACGCATATATTTTAACTATGAGATAATAATAATACTAGAATATAAAATTCAAAATTTTGATAACTATGCCCAGTGTCCCTTCTTTAAAAGCTTCTGTTTATAAAATTAAGTCTTACTTATATAGACAAATTCGTATGAGAATAAATCAAAGTTTTCTAATATGCACTCGAAACGTTAATCTCTCACCCCAACTGATATAGCTATTTGCGATGACAAATTTTGTGCACCCAGATTAAAGACTCAGCTCATTGCAAAATTTGTCATTCTGGATGCATAAATCAATAGTAGAGGAAGTTGTAACTAAATTATTCGGTGTTTTGATTCCAGTAGAATGTTTTAGATTGCTGATATTCAAATGAGTTTGTTCTAAATGTTCGAGTTCTGACGTCTTAACTAGTTTTTGGCACGTAACTGAACGTAATATACTGAAATGATAAAATTTTTAATCGTATTATTTTGGTACATTTACCAATAAGTAGAACACTTCGATTTTAATTAGATTTAGAAAAAAAAATTGCTGGAATATTTGAAATAAAATTATGTATTCAATGATTTGAAAATCGAATGTATCGTTTTGCTTACAATTATTTCAACTATTATATATAACTAGAATTAACCAAAAGCTCACATAATTCACTTTAATGGAGTGTAACTTTCGCTTGCTTGTAAATCTTGAATATATTTCTTTTATCTAATTTATTTGAAAGCGTAATTATTCTAGGTTAGTTTGTCAAAGCATCAGATCATTTCGACGAAATTGACGAAGTTGTGTGGCATAGAATGTTTATTTCTTATAATGAAAGTGCAAATTAAAAGTTCAAAAGCCTCTATCTCAAATATATAGTTTTACATCCAAATCGTCAATACATCTATATTTGTCTGTGTTTAATCGCTTAATTTCTCAATTTAGATTTGATTTTTAACCATGATTGATACCAACTTTTAGAGGGAAAAATCGATAACTAAGGTAAGATAAATCAAACATTTTAAGTATTTTTCTAGAGTCATGAGTTATCAATGCAAATCACAATTTTGAATCACCTTTGTCTGAAAGAAGTCGCCTTATTGGGTGGATGAATGGTTTTTAGTGATTGGAGATAATGTTTCGTGTGATTTATTAATGAATGTAGAAAAACCGATTTTAAGAAATGTTAATAAATGTTTTTCAAGAAAAAAAATTTTTTTGCTTTGGAAGCAAGTATAATTCCACCTCCTGAAAGATATATGCGCATATATTCAACAGAACTCCCTCTCTCACTTCAAATGTTTTATAATCCTGAAAATTAAAGTTTCAGAATTTCTTCGATTCCATTCTTTAAGACGCAAAAGTAAAAAAAAAAGACTTATATCATTAACAGCATCGTCATGAATATAAAAGTTAATTTTATAAAAAAATATATTTGGCTGTTTCAGTAGGGGAGAGTGGGGTCAATTGTAACAGGGTACGATTGTAACAGAGCAAAAATTTCGAGTGTCGGGTTCTAGATTTGGTTCCTAGGTGGCGCGCAAGGTGTATTTAATAAATCTACATGTACACCCCTGATGGCAATCATTTTTATGTACTTTTGAAAGAGTTAGATCACAAAAGATATTTTCACGCCACGCAAGTACTTTTTTTGATATTAGAATATTATATTGTAACAAAGTAATTTTGTTTAAACAAATAAAAATTAGTAACCGAATATGTAAGTGGACACCTTAATTAACATTTCAATAAAAAAAAATTAGTTTTGCTAATTAACTAGCATTGTTTTTAACAAATGAAGCTGAAATGGCGTCTTGGGGACAATTGTAACAAAAAGTAAAGGGACGATTGTAACAGCTGAAAATAAATAATCTTATGTTTACAAACCATTACTTAAGTCTTTAAGAACCACCAATAGTTTCCTATATCATTTATATTATGTTGCATGTGCATTATTTTATTTGTCACCTTTCACAGCATAAATTAAAATTTTTAACCCCTTAAAGTTAAAAGCTTAACCCTTTAGGTCTCTGCTCATTATTATTTTTACTCCTAAAATATCACTACTATTTTGATCAATAAAGAAATATATCACAACTATGATACTATGTATAATTAACTATGTTTTAGTTGAATTTATGAACTGTTACAATTGACCCCGTAAGTGGGGACAATTGTAACAACTGCACGACTGTCAAAAATTGTTAATAACTAATATAATAACATTTAAAATTAGGTATTTATTTTTTTTTCTAGTAGAGGATAGTCTACTTTACTCGTCTGTCAATTAATACTAATAATATATTGGATTTTTTGTTAGTTAAAAATAGTTAAGTAAAAAATGTTACAATTGACCCCACTCTCCCCTACTATACACATGCAATATTATCACTAGGAGTCAGTTTTATACTGGACAGTTGATTAAAAAAATAATCTATCCAACATCAAGAACCTAAACTCTCTTCAACGTCTTACGTTGTTTGACTAAATAATCATATCTCCATATTATATAGCCTATTCTTTGGAATACTATAATGAAGACAGCTACTAATAATAGCTTCTAAAGATACAAATGTATCACAAGTTAAAAGATTTTATATATTTTGTCTCTCAGTATTTCAAAAAATTTCTTTTCTTTATTCATCAGTATCTTCCAATCTTGAGAGCTTTCCCCAATCGACTCACTGGAAATTGCAACATCTCTATTTAATATTATAAAATTTAAGAAAAATCTAAAAATATATTTATTTGTGGATATTATTCCTTCAGAATTCATTAAATTAATTTAATAAATGAACATAGAAGTGCTTATATCTACATTATAGTAAAATAAATAAACAGAATTGTAAGTAAAGTACAACTGTAATTTTAAAATTCACAATTATTATTAATTATTTTGAGTTATTAATAGCAATCACGCATTTACATTAACTGTAAGATTAGTAAACAAATGGATGATTGTATCACCACTTCGAAATACACACCAAAGGGAGGATAGTTCTTAATAAATTTTCTATAAAACTTTAAATATGACTTTAACGCATCTATAATAAAATGTATTTCGAATAAAAATTATAGCATTTTATTAAAATCTTTTTTTTGTAACTTATAATGTTTTTTTAAAAAAAAAATGTGAAACTTTTTTAAGTCTAACTATCTAACTGAAATACCACAGAAACATAAAAAAAGAATCAAGGATTTTCAATTAGAGAGATTCAGCGATCATGTTTCACACTTTCGTTAAACATTTAAAAACGTATATTTATCTTCAGAACTTGCGTTTTGAAGAATTTGATTGTAAGCTTGCATAGTTTCGAAGATCCAAATAGTAGCATGCGCAGTTTAAAATAATCTGGGCATGCGCAGTTGCTTCTGAACCAAAGTGCGTGAATGTGACTAGATGTGAAATGGGAATGTTGATCCTCTATTATAACATTAACATACATTTATCCACTTTTTTTTTTCAAAAAAGATTTTCAAAAAAGATTTTCTTAGAAACTTTTTCACATTCTTTTTAAGTTCAAAGAAGTTTGTCTATAAACTTTTTCACGTTCTCTTTATTCCCACCAAATAGGTAGAACACAATTCCCAGTTGATCACCAAAATGAAGCATCACTGACTGCGGTCTCTGAGCTGGTGGATGAACATTATGATCAGCCTGCGAAAGACCCGAGAGTTATCAATCCTCATTAAGCTGTTTTACTGTATAAAATGTTCGCATTGCAGGTGTAACAAAGCCTGCAGAGGATCCAAATGGTGATCGTTTTAGGATCATCCTCCAACATAATTTCCAGGAAGCAATTTATGGTCTTAATAAGATTGCAGTAATTTTGCAACGTTTAAACGTAGTATCAAACTAATTAAACAAAAAGAGAAACGGAATTCCTTCGATGGAAATAATAAAGTATGAGAAAAATAAAGTACGTAAAAAATTTATTGAGAGCTTATTAACCAATAAAAGAATATATTGAAAATATTTAATAAGATACATAAATTTTTTTCATTAGTAGTCTAAAATTTGGTTTAATTTCCGAAAGTTGAATTCGCGCACCTAGAGCTGTATTTAAATTACTTTTTAATTGATGTAAATACATAAGCTGAAAATGAAATAAATGAGCCGAATTGCTGGAATAGTTGAGTGCGTAGTGGAAAATGCTAAGCAAGCATACTGAAAAAGTCATCTTTGAACTTACAAAGAGCTTTAAGCAAGAAAAAAATATAGTTTAATTTAAACATCACATAACTTTTCGAGAAAAAAACAATCTACGAGAATATTTTCTACTCTCTCACTCTCTTATATATATATATATATATATATATATATATATATATATATATATATATATATATATATATATATATATATATATATATATATATATATATATATATATATATATATATATATATATATATATATATATATATATATATATATATATATATATATATATATATATATAAAGAAAGCGTAATAATAAACTTAGAATTAATATGTAAATTGATCTTTAATTTATTTTTAAGTGTTCGAAATAAACTTGAAAATAAAAAAATCCAGAAAATGAAGAAAATACCCTTTTTTTCCGGAGCTTAAAAATTTAAACTTCTTCTGAATCAATTTAGTCCTTCTCCTTCTTCCTGTGGTTTTTCGAACTTGTGATTTCTTGCTCGAACCTTGTAACTTGAAATTCATAGTCTGCAACAAATTATTGTTTTTGTTGAAATGAAAGCTAAAAGAATTGCTATAAACGTTGAAAATGGTTACCAGGGAAACATATTTCTTTATTAATGAATTTAGTTATTTTATTTTGATTTGAAAAGTGTAACGGGAAATACTAATGCAGTTTTTCATAAATGCAGGTCCTTTTCATAACTTATTCAAGATATTAATAATTAAAAAAATAATTTTTTAAAATTCTCTTTCTTTTTCATTGGTATTTTACTTTAATTTCGTAAAAAGGACCGAAATACTAAATAATTAATAGATAACTATGAGTTTTGAAATCTATAAATATAAATATAGATTTCAAAATTCATTACTGTGAGGTAAAAACATGTTCTTACTCTCGGTACCCTTTTTACTCTTCCACGGAACCCTAGGGTTCCTTGGAACACCATTTGAGAACCACTGCTACATACCAACTTTTTATCGCTAGCAATTTAAAAACTAAACTACCTATCTTGAAATTTCTTTATAGTGTATTTATTTGATTGTGTATATTTGCAATACGTATGACTTCAGAAAAAGAGTAAATTCAAATATTTGGAAAATTAATGTATTTATACTTATATTATAGTACCTATAATATATAATGTATTTATACCTATAATATTGAAAGAAATGCAAGCAATAAAAAAACATCATAAATCTGAAGACTCAAAAAGCAACCATAAACTGTTGTCAATTATTCCACTTCGATCAAATTACCATTTGAGAATCAGTAAGATTTGGGCTCTATTCAATCGTTCTAAGTTTTTTTTCGTTCGCAAATTAAAAACATATCAATCTTAAAATTTTCTTGCGAATAACATACAAATAATATAATTCATTAATAACGTACAAACTGTGTATAATATTTACAATCTGCATGAGTTCATAAAAATAGTAAATCAATATTCAGAAAATAAATGTATTTATATCTATAATAAAGCAAGAAAAGTAAGCAATAAAAACAACATCATAAATCAAGAGACGCTTCCATTTCAAAAACGACCCCAAACTGTTATCAATTACTCCACTTTATCTACAGTATTTACTGTAAGATTATCAATCAAATGGATGATTCCGACACCAAAAGATACCTCTCAATATGTTTCCCATAAAAACCACCCTCTGGTCTCTATCTATCGCGGTGGTTATAAACAGAACTATTTCGAAGACCCCCTTCTTACATCTGAGGAAAGTCGAACATAGAAACTAAAAAACGATAAAAGCCATGATTAAAGGGATTGTGGGTAAAAAAAGAAATTGGGCGTGAGTTATTGATGACCCTAGGAATCTTCACTGAGCAGTAAAAATTTATGGACACCTTTTATTTGAAGTAGTTTCTGGTCGTAAATTCCATTACCAGAATGTGTGCCTGCATTTGGTAGCAGAGATCATCTTCGTCTGGCTATAATCCGTAAACCAGGATTCCGCGATCATCAATGTAAAAAGGAATCGAATTCGAAGGGCTGTTTCGTAATAGTTACGAGTTTTATTCACAGATGATACCAGTGCTTTGTAAGAATAGAGAGCATTTTAGTACCCGTATTACTTTTGTGTTGCACACTTCATTTGCAAAAGAGATAGTAGTTACACGGTACAGCTTCATCATCTACATGTGAATCACGCGTTTTTTTAAGCTGGTTAAAACTGAGAAACAATTCAAACAATGATAACAATTTTATCTCAAATAAATTCTCAATGAAAATGATAGAAAAAATACATAATTAACCAAAGTATCTGTGTTTTTTGTTTTGTTATTTTTGCGATCCGCGTTATGGTAGCATCCATGTAAAAGAGATCAAGCTTGAGATTTTGAGAGAATAAGGAAAACTTTTAAAGTGTTTTAGTATTCATATAAATTTTGAGTTATTAACAAAAGTGATAAAGTTGTAAAGTTTAAATGATTTACACTTCTTTTTATGCTAATTAAACCTTCTAACAAGTATATGAAAATTGTGAAACGACAAAAAAATGATAAACTCTTGATGAAAATTATAGGAAAAGAAGCTATTTAGCTGATTTACTGAATTTACGGATCATTTTTGCTCAGAATGTTATTTTCTATGTGCAGAAGTTTATATTTTTATCACATTACGAGACGGTATGTTAGTTAATATCATTTGGGAACACATCATCTTTGTCTGGTTATAATTCGTAAACTCGGATTTCATATTATGGTATCAATATAAAAAGTAATCGAATTCAAAAAGAATCGAAGTGCCGTTTCGTAATAGTTACGGGTTATATTAGCAGGTGATACGAAAGGAAATAAAAGAAAAAAAGTGAGAGATATTTTAGGAAATAAAAGAGATCTCTCAGGGAGGTTTAGTACACGCATTACTTTTGTATCTCACATTTTATTAACTAAAGAAATTGTAGTTAAGTTGTGAGGCTTTATTGTTTTGACATATTCAAACTTTTTAACACTTATAAAAACTGCTTAATAAACATACAAACAGCACACTATAAAAGTGATGAGATAATTAAAATAATAGAATAAAGAAAATTAATCTAAATTTGAGTTTAAATAATTTCATTTTACATGTTTCTTTTTATGCGTAATTAGTCTCACTCAATTTAAAATATTGTAAACACCTGCATTAAATTTTGTAGTCAGTTCTTTGTAAGGCTATCCGTATACTTGGATTGTATTTCATGGTTGTTGTAGTTAATTTACGTCGCACTAGAGCTGCACAATGGGCTATTGGCGACGGTCTGGGAAACATCCCTGAAGATGATCCGACGACATGCCATCACAATTTTGATCCTCTGCACAGGGAATTGTATTTCATGGTGTCATCAAAGTAAAAAGTATTGAATTCAAAGAGTCAGTTCCTAATCAATGTACATTTTATACACAGATCGTATCGTTTCGTGTGATCAAAGAAATTTCTCAATGAGTTTTAGTACTCGTATTATAAATATGTCACACACTTCATTAACAAAAGTGATAATAGTTATGCAAAACAGCTTTATTGTTTTAAGTGCCTCAAACGTGTCTTACACTGATAAAATTTATGACCAACTATGCAAATAGTATAGAAAAGTAAATATGTTTTCTATCTTACAACTCCCACTATAAATGATGAGGAGAAGTAAATTAATCTAAATTTGTATATATTCTATACATTACCATAGCTGCCAGCTCTACTGGATTTTCCAGTAGACTTTGCCAGTTTCTCCTGGTCTACTGGTTTAATTAAAACTCTCCTAGTTGTTTTATAGTTTAGAAAATTCCCTAAAATTGAGTAAGTTTCCTAAAAAAATCCCTATCGAAATAGAATTCTTGTACAGATTATTGCTAGCTTACTAGAATATTTAAATAAGTATTACTAATACATAATGAAACAAACCTCATTTATAAAAAATTTGTTCAAAACTTTTTTTTTTCGTTCTAAAATGTTCAGTTTATTTTCAGTTTTTTAATACTCTCTTTTTAATTTAATTACAGAAGTCTTTTAACTATCTTTGATAAATTAAATGACTATTAATATTTGAAATTTTATGTAAACATAATACATAACGTTTAAGAAACATAATATACCTAATACCTAGATAGCTATATATCTGTATATACCTAGATAGTTAAGTACCTAAATTGCATTTTGCAAAAGATCATATCTCGGCCAAGTTTGTTTTAGCTTTAAAAACTTACAGCCCAATAAATCGAAATATTTTATTTATAATAAGTGACATAAAATGTTCTCTAAAATCAAACAATAAGTGGCGTTTTTTTTGCTCTACGAGCATCTTTCTTACTGCTAGCTTCGAAGTAACAAAAAAAATGCGAATATTGAAGCTAGTGTATAAGAGAATGGGCATATGAGACAAAATGTCATACTAATGATCAAAAATGCCTTGTAAAAGATTTAGTTTCAAAATCGTTAAAAATGTACAGTTTTTCTTACATTTCTAAGGCTCTTTACTTGAAAATACGAACGCCTTTTTTGTTTTGGTATAGTTGATGTTTCGGTGTGACCGCTGAGAAGTTCATTGTTAAATTTCAGTTATTTAACATTTATCGTTAATGTCATAAATTATTTTATTTCTAAGTTACTGAAGATAAATCTTTATTTCAAATCTATTTATTTTATTTTATTTTTTATTTTTTTTGCGTATCATGTTTGTACGAAATTATTTTTGCATTTAATTTTATTTGGTACTGATTTTAGCAACTTATGTTATAATGAGAACAAAGCAGGAAAGAAAAAAATCTTTTCTTCAGTTGTCGAATTATTTTTGTGTGTGTTTCTATATCACGCACACATTTTCTTTTATAACTAAAAGACAACATTATATCTACTCGCTCTGCTCCCACGTGATTGCTTCTCAAATATGAAAGTTTGCATTTCTGCGTAGTGCAGAGTGCCCGCATAGTATTTTTTTCTACAACTTCAACAGTTAATAATTAACTCTAACTAACTATCAAATATTAAATGTCATATTCTATCACATTCTCTGTACATTTTTCTACATATATTCAAAATTTAAAGTTATAACAGTTTTGTAATTTAATAAGTTTAATGGTTTAAGTATAATTGTTTTTGTTTTTTTTGCTGAAAAATAAAATACGATTAAAATTTGAACGATTACCCAAAACAGTGGTGACAGTGGGTTTGTGTACAAGTTTTTAGCAAATATAGTTGAACAGATAGTTTATCCTACTAAATAAAGTTAAATTATGGAATATTTCACATTATAAGAGCAAAGTTTAGCAGCTAAATGTTATGGTCAGTTTTATATTAAAAAATTAAGGTTTCTTCCAAATTATTAAACATTAAATTTTAAATTCTAAATTAAGTACTGAAGAAAAGAGTTGGAATGCAAAGTTAGTAGAAGATGGCATTTGATGACTTTATCAATTTAAAGCAGTTGTGCAAATTGTTACTTTTTTTTCGGCTGAAATTTAGTCTATGAAGCTAATTGTTTGCTATAGCGTCATACAAATATATATTAACTCTTTGATTAATGTATAATTAAACCTTGGAACCATTTGGCAATTATTTAAACCCTTTAGGGCTTTATTATTCTAAGATCATCAATAACATAATTAAAGGAAACATGTATTTATCATCCCAAATTTATGAGTAAACTTATAGTTGTTAATAGCCCATAATATAGTTATAACAAAACTAAGATTCGACTTTTCCACTTTCTGATTCTAATCTGATAAATGCATGAATAATCCCCATGACAGAATCAAAATTGTCCAATGGAAAATGATTAAATAGTGGTGATCCATCTCGTGCTTGATGGCTTGTTTCATTCATTTATTATAGACTTGGAATAGCCTTTGGTGATAAGTCATATAGTTGAATTAGCTTGGGGGAATGGGAGTGCTTTGTTGAATTGAAGATTACGCTGTTATTTTCAGTCAGAATGATAAGGCTAGTTCTTTCGAAAAACTTCATAGGTATTTATCTGATAATTAAACATTTTATGTTTAACTTTAATTTTATTAGATCTTAATGAAATACTAATCATACTTCCTTTGAAGTGGGGAATAGGCGGTGGAATGAATAGCGCCGTGTCAGTATTAAAATTTTGTAAATTATTAAAGAAATCTTTTTTAAGTATATTTAAATAAAAGGCCCAGGATAGCCTGGTTAGTAGGGCACTGGACCCATGTCCAAGAGTTCATGGGTTCGATCCCAGCCGGCTGAAGACTCCCAGAGTAGTAAATGGTGACTGGTGCACGTTAAATCTGTCTAGTAGCTAAGTCCTCCATGTTCCCATAACAAATCATTACCTGTGGGGTTACTGATCCAAGAATTTCCTTGTCTTCTGGATTGGGTTCCAAAATTACAAGGCTGCGAAGTTGAACATTAGTAGCTGTAAACCCAAAATTGGGTCAGCTGTTCAACGACGGGAATAAAAATATAAGAAGTATATTTAATTTGTTTCTCTTTCATCATAAGTTTAAAGAAGAAAAGTCTCGGCGAATCTAACTTGACTTCATCTAACGTGTCACTCTATAATGAACGAGATTAAAACAATGAAAATCTCCCATGGTTAGCCTGACTGAAACGGGACTCTCTGACCCATTATCCGTGTACCACTGAAGATATGTTTGTCAACATAGTGACCAGTATAAGCTTTGGTCACACACTGTTAAAACCATACAAAATTGGAATTAGAAATGAAAGCATTGATCTAAAGCCGGGTGCATAGTTTGTATTGACCAGTTATCGATGGGATTCGGATCAACTCATTGAGAGATGAGTGCTCTGCCTTTTTTAACCGTTTTGAGTCGGGAGTTACGAACCCGTGCTGAGGCTTGGATTCATTTTTACAAGTATCTGCTCAGAGGGCTGAATCCAGGAAATTACAGAAATATGAACGCGTTTTCCAATAATACAAGTAGATAAACACCTTACAATACACATATTTTTATTCGTATACTTTATTTACTTAAGTTTTTTTTTCTTATTTTATAGCATTTTAAACAGTTTTTTTCATTGTTTATTTACCATTTAATGATTTTTGACAATAGTGTCTTTGTTTTTTTTTAATGTTTAAAATTACTCTGAAATATAAAGATTTGACAAGTTAAACATGTAATTTAATAAAAGAAAGTTGAAAAAAAATTTTATCTTGTGAAATTTTTCAATTATTCGAATAGTTATTTATCAGGGTTGTACCTCATGATCATGTCATTAAGCATGCAATTCGGAAACATATCTTTCCATTCGTGTTGACGTAACAAAAAGCCACGTGCATGCGAGTTATATGTTTCTCATTTCGAGTAAAACGTAAAATCTACTGGCAACTCAAATCCTATGGAGATTCAATGCCATTCTATACCTAAAATTATAGTATTTAAAAATCTTCAAAATACTGTCTTTAACACCTGACTTCCGGGAGTGGAAGAAAAGGCGCGATGACACGCTTGTGTGTCTGCCGGGAAGTAAAAACGTTTTTATGCTGGCACGTTTAAGCGTGAGTCAGAACGAAAGGGTTAAAAGTCTCATTTGATACAAAATTTGCATCGATTCACCCCCCTGCATGGATGAACTGTTGCAAACAAAAAGTTTTTCTCACTTTCCGATTAGCCAATGTTCTGAATTATCCACGCGAGAGCTAATTTTTACGGCAATGCAAACGACAATTGAATCATTACCTCGAGGATTTTATAGCCAAACAGAATTAATATAGAGTCAAAAAAATTTTAACCACTTTCTGAATATCTAGAGTGCTTAAATTTCAACTGTTGCCATGACAATGAAAATTGCTGTTATTTCCCAAAATGTTACAAGCAGAAGAAGTTCAGCAACTTTTTTCTTGCTTTCGTTCTCTTTAAATGACCATTCTTTCTCTTTAAATCCCCGAAATTGAATTCTTACATTTATCTAAAGGAGAACAGAAAAATTAAGTAAACATTCAAACTTAATTTGAAGTAAAAAATACCTGACACTAATTTTAAACATGAAACACTTTCAATCACCATTAAAAACACTTAACATCACTTGACAGTCATTTCAAGCATGAAACGTTTCGACATAATATAGTGACATAAAATGAAAACATGCCTTTAAACGTTGATTGGATACTACAGTGTAACAGTTTGAAATATATATATAAAAAAAAGTCAGTTCTTCCTTGACAATATCCTAGTTATAAAACATCATTGCTTAAGACAAGTCTGTTGAACGCTAATAAATAAATTGCCTCTGTTTAGACAAGTGAAAATGTCCCTGAGAGTCTTAGCTAGGGAGAGAGAAATCGTAAAGAAAGCTTCTTTCTTAATGGACCAAGAAAAAGTATTATGGATTAATGGAATAACATAGTATAAAGCGTTTTATCTTAGCTATAATAGTTACGGAATTTCCTTGGGAAGCACTAAGGGTTTTTTAGCACTTTTTTGGTAATCAGCACAAATCAATTTACTTTCAGATAACGTTTCCTTTTTTAGTGTAATAATGTCACTTTACATGTTATAATTGTCACTAGTCTAATTAATTTGAATCTTCAATTGCGGATTATATTGAATAATGAATTTAAATGTAGGTTACTGGACAATTTCTATGTTTTGGTAATCAACACAAATATCTTTTCTTTCAGATAATCTAGTTTTTCTTTTATTGCTACTAAGTATAAGTCACTTTGTATGTTATAAGTGTCAATAAATTAATTAAGTTGAATCAGTAGCGCATATTATTGAATAATAAATTGTCTAATGAATTTGAATCTTCTGTAGCATATTTTATTGAAGATTGAATTTAAATATAAGTTATAAGAATAAAAGGGAACAATAAATTATTTGAAATGGAAAAAAGTTTGTTTATTAAAATAAACAACACTAAGATAAATGCTAATATGTAATAAACTAAACTAAACTCAGTGGCGCGACCGCCCATAGAGGGCCAAGGCCTACTGTGCCCACCTTAGATTTCTTGACCATGGGCTCTGGGGTGCAAGAGCAGATGTTCTGGTTAAGTGGTCAGTCGAACGCGAAACCCCCAGTGTTTAGTTCCCAAGCATGCTTGATACTCATTTATCGACCCACTGAAGGGATGAGAGGCTGAGTCAACCTCTGCCAGCCTGAGGATCGAACCAAGGACCTGTGGCACGGGAGCGCGAAGCGCTACCACTCAGTCACCGGGCATTTAATATATAATATGCTGCAGTAAAAAGGATAAGAAATTAAACTAAATGAATATGGTTCTAATCTAAGAATTTATGAGCTATTAAGGGAAATTTTATTTCGTCAATACAATTGGAAGCACTGAAGATGGCATTCTTTTTAGTTCTATTTCGGTAATTATTACAAGTCTCTTTTCTTTCTGGAAGTGTTTTTTTTCTCTGGGAATTTTACATGTCATATTTGATACAAGTCTAGTTAATCTTCTGAAGCACATTTGTTTGAGTTATGGATTTAAATGTTAGTTGTATGTTAGCAATTTGACTAGAATAAATGGCAATGGATGTTTTGAGAAAAACAAAATGTTTATCTATATTAAAGTCAGCAACGTAAAAGCAATATTATGCAATATACGCCATTAAAAAGATTAGTAATTAAGCTAAATGAATATATGGCCTTAATAATCTATAAATTATTGAGGGAAATTTCATTAAGAAAAGTCAATTTTTTTTTCTCTTTATCACAAGTTTATAATGAAAGATGAATGGATATTGACTTTAGCATAAAACGCGTCATTTTATAGTAAACACTTTAATATTTGACGATAGTGTTCACTCTTTTTGTAAAATCTTGTTTGAGACAAAATATGCAATTTAAGAAGTAACAAATTTCACGAAAATGGGTATTTATAGGTAGGTTTAGAGGATTGACATTTAATAATATATGGTAGAAAAATAAAAAACTTAAGTTATGAAGTACCAACTAAAATATTATATCAATTGATTCTGCAATTTAATATGATATACTATTTATTCTGAAAATTTAATCAAGACAATTTGAAGACAGATTTAATGTTCAAACAAACTTATTTTAATAAATTTAAGCATCTATCAGGAAATGTCATGACAACTTCGCATTTTCAAATTGTTCAAGAGTCTATTTTTAAGAACCGTTTTGGTGAAAACTGTGTATTTTGCTGCCATCTAGGGGAAATTGCAGACATTTAGTTATTCTCAGTCTGGAAATAATAACAAGAATCAGTAACCACCTTTGGAGAAACTGTGGCCTTTTCTGTATTTTTATTTAAATTCAGCCAATATAATTTTTCATAATTCTCTATTTCTTCGCATTACTTTACATTTAAATTGCAATTAGTGGCTACATTGTATGCAACACACATCTCGATCATTTTCCTTCAAATCAAATCGAGTATGTTTTTTAATTTGAATTATTTTTTATAAGTGTGCTGAAAATTATTTTTCTACATTATTAAGTTAATTAAATTATATACAGTTTAGGTTATTATCTACAATTTCGTAATTAAATAATTATAATTCCTATAATCAAACTAAATGGCAAATCTAATAGCATGTTGAAATTACATCAATGTAAAAAGTAAGGAAAAGAAAGTATGAAAGCAATTTAATGTAAAAATCCAATTTTCCATTCTATTCACTTAAAATTAAATTATTTCCGCTGCTTTTAATACTCTACAAGGGATTTAATTAAAGCTGAGTATGTTACTAACAAAATAAAATAGTAATGTGAAACATTATTAGTTTATTGAAATTATGCTAAAGTCCATTTCCGAAGTTCCATTCCAATTAATTTAGCCTATCTATTTCAAATCATCCCTAAATGTCTAATTTAATAAAGGGTCTTGCATTTATTCTGTTATTGCATCTCAGGGAAGAACAAAGATTATGCTTTGTTACAGCGGATTGTTGATTAAATTGCATACCATAGGAAAGTTTATTAATGTCCCATATTACTTGCGTTGTGCATAAATTTTCGAATCAATATGAAATATCTTTGCGCACATAGTCCATAAATCAATCATGCCGGTGAGAATGGTAGCACTGAATTTAATATAGGACACTACCATTCGCATTCACTGGTTAATAAATAGAGAAAAATAGTTCTATAAATTAAATATGGTTATATAAACTTGAATGAGTTTCGCTAAAGGCAAAGAAAATCGTACTCTAATGAACATAATATATTTGAATTCGTACACATATTTTATTCAATTGCGAAATCAATTTCAATGAATTCTACTGCATTACGTATTTATTTTTTCATTTAAAACAACTTCATTTGTTAATTTAATACAAACCGAGTTAACAAATGAAATTAATTAAACAATCGTTAATGGAAACATTTATTTCAATTAAATATTAAAATTTATTTATTTCGACTTAGTCCTTGCTTTGTAGTTTTTTTTTATTAAAACAATATCAAGAGATAAATAGAGAAATTTCATATTTCATGACGTAGCTAAGTTAACTGTTAACCGATCATAAAGCTAAAGCGTAAAGTGTCGTCATAAAGTATGCTTTTTTTTGTTCTGATATAAATAAAAACCGGTTCTAAAGTGTTCTCAAATTATCACAAAGCAGAGTTTGTTAAGTAAGAGAACCGGTTGAACCTCTTTTGTTGCTTTGGAGATCACCTTAATTATGAAGAAACATAAACAAACAAATGTAAACAATTAAGAGATTTTGTCTTCATTGTAAAATTGTATGAGTTATTCTTTGTGATAATATAAAATTTTCATTAAAAACAACGTTTAAAAATTGAAAATTGCAAAATTTTTATAAAAAGATATACGCGTTTCGGTGTTACTTTAATACTATTTCACTCGTAGGATAAATGCGTGGGATGGTTAAACAGAAATTAACTCAGAATTCCCTACACGTACTGTCATATGGATACCTGCAACTCGAGAAAAAGCGAAGTGATTATGCCTAACCATGTTATTTTAATCAGATTTAATTGGATATCTGTCAGTGACATCACGCGTGTGTGTCTAACCTGATTGCTTTTTGAATCAACGAATGTTACGATTTACCTACGATGACTTCACTTTCAGAAATCTAATTTAAAGTTTCACTTTTGACTGTAAATTCATCTGTTAAGAGGGGCGTAACCTCGGTTGAATTAAATCAACTCTGTTTAACAACCTTGCCTCGTATCCAACCGATGAAGGTGTAGCAATTTGACACTTAAATGCGTATATGTTTTTATAAAAATTTTAACATGTGATTTTAAAACGTTGTTTTTAATGTAAAGCAAGAAATCAATGCAAATCAATATAATGGATAATGTCGAATAATGTAAATCAATAGCATGGTACTAGTTCCTTGTGTCCAAATCGGATTAGCAACAGGCATAGTCATAGCTTCAAAGACAATGGTCCTATTGTGTGTTGTTATGCAAGGATTATTGGACAACAAGGCAAGTATAGAAAGATTGGATACCTTCGATGTTAAGGAAAAATCCCCGAGACTTTCAAATGATAATTTAAACAAAACTTTACTGCAATATACTTCCTTCAGCAAATCGCGTCGTTTCTTCACTTACTTATATACAATGATTATATTCTTAACTTAAATAATACAATGATATTTGTGCTGGAATTACTAACTGCAAAAAGTAAACGGTTAAAAAAGGTACGAGAATAAGAATATGAGTTTTTCAATATTCCGCGAAATATTAATCCCGGTTAAGTATGAATTTGACTTGGGAAGTCTGATAGCATGCAATAAAAAAAAGTTTCTTTTAAACTAGATTAACCCCTTAACGATCGGTTAATTTTTAAGAAAATGGTCATGAAATTGCCTATTTTTTTGGCTTTTGCATTTGTATTACGTATTTGATTAGTGCTGATATCTAGTTTAAAATAAACTAACTATCTACATTTACCTTAAGAATATCCTGGTACTGCCATCTGGTGTGTAAAATGAGAAATAAAATATTTTGCTGGAAAAAGAAATGAATTAGTTTTATTCTTATTGGCGCGTTACTATTGAACACTCCATCCCGTCAGCGAATTGACAAAACATACCGTAGATTGCAAAGGGTTGGCGAAAATTTCTATTGGCGTTAAAAGAGCGTTCTCGCAAATCGGCAAACAGTTGTGTGCTTATGTTTTGTTTTCGGTATCGCATAACATTCAACAAGTTAAATATGGGTGCGACATTTCAATTAAGCGGGTCTTCATTTGATTCCTCTGAATCAAATAAAATATAAAGCGTATTTTTTTGTTATAGCGCCGACATAATCGTTTGTATCTGTTGACTAAATTGTGTTTATTAGCGTTTTTTAAAAAGTCGTAATAGAACTAAGATAGAAAGATTACACATTATTACATATTCTATAGTTTCATAACTTTCATTAAATGTATTTCGAGTAGTGAAATTCTTTTCCTACTCATCCACTAATTAGAATTAATAATTTCACAATAACCTTTAATCCTTAATAATGAAATGATTATTATAATAAAGTTTGTTTACTTAAAAGATTAAAAAAAAAATTTATTGTTTAGCAGAGACTTAGTTTCCAATTCTATATTCATTAATTAAACTTAATGGTTCTGCTCGATAACCATTTACAATTTTTTTTAAATTTTATTTCATTTTCTGTTATTATGAAATTCTTTAAATATTTTTCGACGCAGAGATTATTTTGCAATAATGCGAAAAACTGAAATTTATAAATGTATAATATTTATAAATGTTTAAGAGAATTTTTAGCAGCTATTTTGTACTAATTATTTTAATTGAAATGTTCATTATGCGCAGTTTTATAATAATAATCGTAAAATTCATTGAACAATTGAGTATTACATTTTAAAATGCAAGAATAATTTAATAATTATTTCATTTTATAACTGCAAAACGGTAGATTAGTAACTTCGTTAAAAAGTTTTACATGATACGAGAATATTATACGATTGCTTTATAATGAAAGAACAACAATTTAAGTTTTAAACTTTTTGTGGAAAAGAGGAAATTAAAAATTTCTCCTGTCATCGGTGTTAGCGATTAGAGAGTCTTTTATCGTATAAATATTAAGTCAGTATTGTTCCCTTTTAAATAAAAATGCATTTTGCTCCGGAAAAAAAAATTTACTTGAATTTTGTCGATAGAAATTCCCTAATTATAGCAGCAAAAACTTTTAAATTTCTAATCAAACTTTCTTTCATTATAATTTTGTTTAAATAATTATTATTAATAATAATGACTATTGAAAGGAATTAATTGAGAATGTCCAATTTTAATGAATTAACTGTTTACGCAATCAGATTAATAATTTTTTTCAGAATTTATAAATGGAGAAAAAGTCTTTACAGTTTAAAAGTGAAGAGAAAAATATAGTTGAGATTAAATTTATAAAGTAAGCACAACCCGAAGGAGATTGAAGTAATGGCATTAAAATCGAAATTTCAAAAGAAAAAAAATCACGTTTTAGTGTACAGTGAGCAGTTAACAAAAATCTAAAACTAACTTTTGATCTAATGATTAGATGTTTACGTTCTAGGACTCAATCTTAATGGATCGAGAGGGTGAATTCAAATATGCCGCTTAATTATAGCAGACAATATATTTTAAGTTCGGAAATCAAACACTAAAACGAGCCTACTTTGAGAATTTTTTTTCCTGCGTATTTGGATTTTTGATCCCCAGTATATAGGGGTTGCCGCAATCTGGAAATATAATCCCAATAGTTTGGTCAGGAAAGCAATGCAATGTTAGGACCCCTTAGTGTTAACTTTACTTTTTGCGCATTTCACCATATCTTGGGAACTTTCCAGTGAACTTTTAAGGGAATTGAAAAATTTTTGCTCTCAATGTTTTAATGTTCATTTAATTTAGAATTTTCTAATTCCCTACCACTAATGTAAGATATTTACTTTTCACCTAACTTGCAAAATTAAAAAGTTTAGAATTCTTTACAAAATCACTCAGGCGAAGTGATTGCGTTTTATTTAAATCTTATTTAGAAGGTATTTTTTTAAAAGTATTTCATTTAAAGTTTTTATCTAATTTTTGTTTCTTATTTATCTATAGTTATTGAAAGTTAAGTTGATATATTTTAAGTTGAAATGAATGTCACCCTGCTTTGCATGGTTCAAAAATTATTTCAAAGGAAACATAACTTAACATTAAACACTCAGGACTTACAATTATAAATCAAACAATCACTACATTTATTTATCAAAAAACACTCTTATGAACTGATAATAAATTGATCTAAGTTCTAAATGTGAGTTCTACAACATATAATTTATTTAAACTCAGTATATACATCTGACCTCTTGTTGTTGCCATTGACTCAATTTTGAAATATAGTTTTTCTTTTACAAATTTTCGGATATTTTCATATGAAGGATAGTATTAAGTTTTAGAATTAAAAATTTTTGTTTAAAAAAGCTGTTAAAAATTATAATTATTATTAATACTTGACAGCAGGAAGTTTATAATAAAGGTTGAAAATTTTTTTAATTTTGTTATTTTTTAATTATGTTATTTTTTTAATTATGTTTTTAATTACCTAATTTATGTAACAGTATTTAGGAATCTATAAATTTATGATACGTATGATCGTTGCAGAATAACCTGTACACAATATATGTAAATAAAATATATTTTTAAAATTGTGCATTTTCTATTAATTGCATTCATTATTCTTATACTGAAAGAGTATCAAGGTATCTATGACCTCTATAATAAATGAAGTATTTACGGACTTTTATATATATTAAGGAATTGAATCAATTTTTCACGAAGTTTAAGATCTCATCCCATTGAAAATAAAGTTATTTAATAAATATTTTTTTACAATAAATGCTTCTAGTATTAAAACAAACGCGATATAGGTCATTGCAGGAAAATTCCTTCATTTGTACATTTTTCCCTTCTTGAAATTATTTCACATATTTCTTTTTTCACTAGCGAATTTCCGATTACTTTAAAATTTTAAAAATATCGATTTTTTCATTTGCAAGAAATTTTTACTTAAAAGCGTGATAACATTTTCGAATACTCCAATTTTTTTTCTAATAAATAATATGTCTTTGTTAATTTCTAAAAAAAATGTTCATAAAAAAGTTTACATTATTCTTTTATCAAGATTGATTTAACAGAGAAAATCACTAAATTAAAACAGGTTATGTTTTCTTACAATAAAAGTTAAATGGAATTAATTCTTCAAAATAGTGTTCCAATAAAACATGGTATTAAAATGTTACGTTATTTCTTGTGATTGGTTCATTAATAAATTATTTTTATTTCTTCACAAACACAATTCTTGTAAAAAGAATTAAAAAATTAAATCTTTTATATCAAAAAACTAGATCGTTTTATAAAATATAAATTATTGCGCTTAATAAAATATAAATACAGTTTATTTTTAACGTGATCCTAAGAATAAAAAGGTTATTTTCATTTTTAATTCTCTACTAAAATGAATTAATGAGTTATTTTTATTCATCATGACTAGTCGAGGAGGAAAAAAAACATATCGAATTTCACAGTTTATGTAATTTCGTTCACCCACTACATTTACACGTAATCCATCGCCAATTCCACTTGCAATCGCCTAGTTTATAATCTACGGTATGTTTTGTCAATTCGCATCCCGTCAAGAGCACGGGAGCGGTAAATAGAGGGCGAAACCTCACCCCATCATTTTCAAGGAAGCGAGAAGGAAGGGATTAAGAGGTAAATTATTGTCTTAATAATGGCGATGAACTATAACGAGATATTTAAAAAACTTATCTTATGAAAATTTATATACAAACAAGTCAAATAAAAATGCATTCAAGTTTCAATTCCTGCTGTATTTTGTAAAGTAAATGTTTTTCTTTCACAATCCCTACTTATGTGTATCAATAAAACTATTGTGGGGTTGTTTGGTATCTTTGTTAGAGTCCCCACTTAAACTCTAAAAAGAAATCTAACTCTAGGAAAGTGTTCCACATGAAAATGTTTCCGAGAACGGGTTATAGTCTCTTCATGAATAACACTAAGTTTAAATAAATATCTTTATTAACATTTAGGAAACTTGTAAATTTAACTAAAACATTTTAACATATATAAAACTTAACCGCTTTAACATGGAAGCAGCATAGAAATAAACTGCGAAAAGGTAACCGGCGAGAACATGCCGGATTGCTAGTTAGAACCGACGGGGAGAGAGAGAGCAAGCTGTGAGGATGCGGCCAAGTTATATCCAAAACATACTGTGCGCGTTTTGCTGATTTCGCCCTTCACGCATATCTCCATTCAGGTATGAGGTTTACGTCAATTACCGGCTGCAAGCTACGCAGGCCAACGTCAGAGATTCATAGTTCGGACTTCGCATTTCAGACCGCAACGCCACAGGTACTCCCCCTCCAGTCTGAAAGACGAAAAAAAAACAATTACAACAATGTAACAGTAACCATGTATGCAGTTATAACCATAAAATTGTGCATGCAAACATAACACGATATACAAGCATTAAGGTAATAAAGAATGGACAGTGCGTTTTGAACGGAGTTCTCTTGCATTGTCAACTCCACTCAAAATGTAAGCTGGTTTTAGGCGGTTAATTCTTATGTTAACCTCTTTATCTTTAATTTTGAGCTTATAAAATTTTTCATTACGCTGTAATACTTCATAAGGTCCATCGTATGGTTGCTGTAAGGGCTTGCGCACGCAGTCTTATCTAACAAAAACATGACTTGTCGATAATAAATCCTTATGCACAAAAATGTCTTTATGGCAGTGGCGAGATGCTGGAGCAGGACGCAATCTGTTCATATATTCCCGTAAAACTTTTAGGAAATCATGATACTGTGGTAAATCAGTTGCATGACATCTAAAAAATTCTCCAGGCAGTCTTAAAGAACAGCCGTAAACTAACTCTGCTACTGAAACGCCGATATCAGGCTTCAAACTGGAACGAATGCCCAAAAGAATTACTGGTAGAACTTCACTCCAGCGGTCAGTAGAGTGACATTTGATAGCGTTCTTGAGTTGCCGGTGAAATCGCTCTACGATTCCGTTAGATGCGGGATTGTATGCTGTGGTCCGTCTCTTTTCGCACCCAAGAAATCGAGCCAATTCTTGGAACTGATTGCCTTCGAACTGTGTGCCTTGATCGGACACTATTACATCTGGTACTCCGAAGCGAGCTATCCACCCAGAAAAGAAATTCTCAGACACTGTATTTGCTGTCTGGTCTGGCATTGGAAATGCTTCTGGCCATCGACTATATCTGTCAACACATGTCAGTCAATACCTGTATCCTTTAGATGGAGGTAATGGACCCACTATATCTATGTGGACATGGCTGAAACGACATCGTGGAAGAGGATAAATACCAGGTTCAGACTTTGTGTGTCGTTGAACCTTAGACTTCTGACACTGCAAGCAGGATTTTGTCCACTCCGAGACGTCTTTTCTTAAGGAATGCCAGACAAATCTTTGTCGGATCAAGTCAACAGTTGCCTGCATTCCTGGATAAGATAAGTTATGAAGATTTTCGAAAACTACTTTTCGAAATGCTTGAGGTACGTAAGGGCGTACCTTGCCAGTGGACGTGTCACACCCTAGTTCTAAACCATCTGGCTTAAATACGAAAGGTTTGAGCTTCAAAACCTCTGATCCTCTAGCCTCATGCAACTCATCCCCAGAAGACTGTGCACGTGCCATTTTCTCATAATTAATATTATCAGATATATGAATTTCAGAAACTCTGGAAAGTGTGTCAGCCACTAAATTTTCGTTTCCCGAAATGAAACGTATATCTGTAGTAAATTGAGAAATGTATTCGAGGTGTCTTACTTGTCGAGGCGAGTTATTACCATTATTTTTACACAACGCGCACGTCAATGGCTTGTGATCAGTATAAACGCAAAATTTTCGTCCTTCTAACATATGTTTAAAATGCCTTACAGAGCTACAAATTGCATGTAACTCACGTTCATATGTACTATAGTTACGTTCCGTAGTTGTAAGTTTGCGTGAAAGAAATGC
Organism: Parasteatoda tepidariorum; assembly: GCF_982258835.1. Lineage (NCBI taxonomy): Eukaryota > Metazoa > Arthropoda > Arachnida > Araneae > Theridiidae > Parasteatoda > Parasteatoda tepidariorum. The sequence goes on along the minus strand of NC_141757.1, from coordinate 114,975,203 downwards.
TAATGGTTGTACAATATCGTTATCAATCTGTTGCAAAACTGCTCCAATGCCAATATCTGAAGCGTCTACCATTAATGTAATGTTACCGCATTCGCAACGGATTCTTTACAAGCGTCGAAAGCTTTAATGTTTGCCTCTGACCAAGTGATCGGAGTTTTATCCCCTTTTTTCTTAGTTTTACGAAGATCGTGTAGGGGGGCCTGAATAGTAGCAGCGTTTTTTAAAAATCTATGATAGAAATTTAATATATCTAAGAAACGGCGCAATTCCTCAACAGTCTTTGGCAAGGGAAAATTTTGAATAGCAGTTACTTTATCAGGTAGAGGTGAAATACCTTGAACATTAACAAGAAATCCCAAGAATTGTAACTCCTTTTGGCCGAACACGCATTTTTCGACGTTTAAAATAATACCGAACGAGTTCAACCGCTCGAAAATTTGTTCCAATTGCATCATATGCTCACTTTCAGTTGCGGAAGCGACTAACACGTCATCTAAATATGCGTAACAAAAATCTAATCCGCGTAGAATTTGATCAATAAATCTTTGAAAAGTTTGCGCTGCGTTTGATAATCCAAAACACATGCAATTGTATTCGTAAAGACCAAAAGGTGTTATTACCGCACTTTTAGATTTTGAATCCACGTCTAATGGGATCTGGTGGTAAGCTTTTACCAGGTCAATTTTTGAAAATATAGTTTTACCAGCTAAGCCAGATGAAAAATCCTGAATATGCGGTATGGGATAACGATCCTCTAAAGTGACCGAATTTAACTTTCGATAGTCACCGCATACCCGCCATTCATCATTCCTTTTTTTAACTAAATGAATGGGACTAGACCATGGGCTATTGGAAGGAGAAACTATACCCTGTTCTATAAGAATATCAAACTCTTTTTTAGCTGCTTTAAGTTTGTCTGGGGCTAAACGACGAGCCTTTGCACAAACCGGTGGACCTCTTGTAATGATAGAATGAGTAACATTGTGCTTTTTAGGACTCTTTATAAAAGATTGATTTGTAATACCGGGAAATTTTGACAAAAGCCTATGATACTCAGTATTTCCGCAAATCGTAGTTAAACCTAACGAATTTCCACGAACCCGTGTACCCTTAGCTGAAAATCTCGAAGTACTATCAATCAATTTGCGATTTTTTATGTCAATCAATAAACCAAAAAATTCTAAAAAATCTGCACCCAAGATAGGTCGCACTACATCAGCAATAACAAACTTCCATTTGAATTGCCTTTTTAAACCAAAATCTAACGTTAATCTACGAAAACCGTATGTGTTTATTTTTGTTCCGTTCGCAGAGTAGATTGCTATCTCCGTAGTCGGTTGCTTAGGAATGTGTGGGTCGCGTGGAAAGACTGAAATTGACGCGCCAGTATCAACTAGAAAATTAAAACCTAATTTTCGATCAAATATGTGGAGGCGACTGAACTTTAACCCACTATCTGCCGTCACCGAAACAGCAGCGGAATTCAGTTTTCCGAGTATGAACATTTACCGACACATTTTTTAGCATTTTTACCAAATTTAAAATGGCACCAACAATATTGCTTTTCCGAAGTATTATTGACATTATTCGAATTCGAACGAGGCCTTGAACCAGACCGTTGACGAAATTTACTTCCATTGTAACTTTTTTGTCGAAAAGTCAATTTTTCAACTTTCTCGGAAAGTTCAGAAATTAGAGATTGTAACTCTTTTAAATCAACGGAAGAAATATTATGTTCTGTACTTGAAGTACCGAAACAAGAAACTCCGTTTATTTTATCCGCGATTTGAGCCAAATCCTCAAGTTTGTCTTTACTAATTGATAATATTTGCTGAATATTAATAGGGAGTCGTTGAATAAACAATGTTTTTAAAACATCGTCAGATATTTGACTACCAGCTAACGATCTCATTTCGTGTAATAGCTGTGTTGGTTTTTTATCACCTAAATACAATTCCTGTAACGAAGTCCTCAATCGCGAACTTTCGGATTGTGTAAAACGTTTTATAATACGTTCCTTAAGAGCCGTGTATGGATTATCTGTAGATGGAACCTCAACGATATCTTTAACGTAGGAAAGAACTTCCATATCTAACGCTGCAACGACGTCGTGGAATTTTGTTAATTCTTTTTCAATTCCCGACATCAAAAAATTTGATTCTACTTGAAGAAATCATAAATTTATTTCGGTTTTCCAAACGGGTGGAGCTCGAAATGCAACTCTGGCTATTTCGTTTTCAGCCATTATACTATCAAGTTAACGATTTAAATGCCTTTGAAAATGTATTAAAAACCAGTACATTATTCAAGAAAAAATATGAATAGTTTTCGTAAGCATTAATTCAATTTTACATTGTACTTTATGAATTCAACTCACATTGTTTACAAGTCCATGAGAATTTAATTAAATTCAATACGTTAAAATTTAAATTTCACTAGTGTATAGAAACATTAAAACCTATAAAAATGGCACATGCACAGCTCTGAAAAAGAGAAACATTAACCAGGAAGTAATTACTCACTGCGTACCAGGTGGGCCAGCCACGTTCAACAAAAATAGTAATCCATAATTACACACATTCTTTGATTCAGAAGGATATCACTACTTCTAAGTCCGGGTCACCACTTGTGGGGTTGTTTGGTATCTTTGTTAGAGTCCCCACTTAAACTCTAAAAAGAAATATAACTCTAGGAAAGCGTTCCACATGAAAATGTTTCCGAGAACGGGTTATAGGTCTCTTCATAAATAACGCTAAGTTTAAATAAATATCTTTATTAACATTTAGGAAACTAGTAAATTTAACTAAAACATTTTAACATATATAAAACTTAACCACTTTAACATGGAAGCAGCATAGAAATAAACTGCGAAAAGGTAACCGGCGAGAACATGCCGGATTGCTAGCTAGAACCGACGGGGAGAGAGAGAGCAAGCTGTGAGGATGCGGCCAAGTTATATCCAAAACATACTGTGCTCATTTTGCTGATTTCGCCCTTCACGCATATCTCCATTCAGGTATGAGGTTTACGTCAATTACCGGCTGCAACCTACGCAGTCCAATGTCAGAGATTCATAGTTCGGACTTTACATTTCAGACCGCAACGCCACACTATAAAAAGCCCTTTTGATAGTTGACAAGTGGCAACTCTCTCAAACTTGTTTGTTCAATCTCACTACTTCATTTTAATTTTCTCTCAGTAAAAGATACTGAACCCCAACTTTCACCTCTCAGTTGCGCTTCGGCGATTTATTATTTATTTCCACTCAGATGAATTAGTTGGAGCCCCTAGCGGGGCTGATGCTAAGATAACCAACACATATGAGTATGAGTATGACAAGTGGCAAGATTCTAGGACAAACAATTTATTCTTGTAACAAACAATACTTGCCAATTTACGTTTACAGATAAACAAACGTAACAAATTGTTTAAAGGGGCATATTTATACACACAAACTGGAGTAATAAAATTTAAAAATTTTGTACTATTAAATATTGACTAAGTGTTATCTTACCTAGCCAGCACTATTGATAACAAAAGAAATGGTTCAGACGCCATCTCTATGGGTGATAATGTTTATGAAAGAAATTATACGAATGCTATTTAATGACCATTTTTATAGTTTACTAAAACATGCATGAGCTCCATTTAGCGATCATTTCGATTTCAAATTTTTAATTTATACTCAGCAGATCTTTTAGAGCTAGTTGTTTTAAAATGTGTTACTTTTCGATGCTCAGTTGATCAAAGTCATACGCAGGTTTGCCGACTCGTTATCATGCTTATTAGTTAAATTTGTGTATATCGAGGGTACAATTATAGGGCATAAAGGAAGAAAAAAAGTTAAAAATTTTCATCTGAAATCGTTATTTGATTCATTTTTTTTTCTTTTCCAACTTTTAAAATATATATTTAATTCTTCTGAATTAATATGCATTGGCAACTCTCTGTGTTAACTTTAACCTTCAAATTTTAATGCACGACGGAAGAACGCTATTACGCTCCATATTTTTATATATTTCCTTTGATAAAAATAATTAAAGGTACAGATTTTCTAATCAGTTAACCCTTTTCTTACGACTGGTACAATAAGTGGACCAGACTGTCTTCATCATACTAAGTGTCGTAAGCAAAAGTTTAAGCGCTAAATAAGCGCTTCTCCAGACCCCCACTCCCCAAGAGTATTCCAGTTAAGTTTAATTTCATTTAAGAATTAAGGTATCAGACTACTCGAAAATCGCGATTTTCATCAAAATTTGACAAAGAGAGTTTGTTTCATTTTTCGTATAATTTAATTAGCTTTGAGAAAGTATTTAGTTTTTTTTTAATTTCTGATTACTAGAAACGAAGTTACAAGTGTTTTAGTAGGAGCTTTCTTCTACACGTAACGTTTCGAAACGTTACGTGTAGAGACGCGTCTGATCTAGTTCTTTTTATTTTTAAACTATTTACTCAGTTTTACTCAGTTTAAGTTCTTGTTTTTTACTAAAATGCTACCGTGAAAATATCAAGCAACTAAACCTGGCAATGCTGTTAAATTTGTGTTTGTTTACATCTTTTTCGATTAATGCACGGTATTCCATTCACTTTTATTATTCCATATTCGTTATATTTTGTTACCTTAGTTGTTGTTTTTTTAATTTAATTTTTGTTTTAATGTTATTTTTTATTAAATTTGTTTTCTTTCAATGGGACATGGACGAAAGTCCCGTCAGAAAAAGCGAAAGTTTACTGGAAATTAGTACACTGTTAGTGTTATTGACGACACTGAAAAGAACGTTATAAATTATACTGAAAATGCCAGTTAGTCTAAAATAGGTACATGATTGACTTATATTTCGTTGAATTGTGATATTGAAATTCTTTCTGGCAACAGAATTTTTTATATTCAAAGTCGATATTCATGTTACTTTTCATCCTGTTTCAAGCAAGGACTGTTGTTGATTGAAGATTTTAGATATAGCCTTCAATCAAATTTCTGTTTAAAATGTAAGGACTATTCTTTTCTCAAAGGATTCACTTCCACTTCAGAAGTTGACAATTGGAGTACTATCAATCGTCTTCTTGTATTTGAAATGAGAATTGTGGGAAAAGGCTTTTCAGCAGTGTATAAACTTTTTGGCACACTTAATTTCCCATCCATGTCCAAACCTTCATACAGGGTGCAAATGATAAAACCATCACTAAGGATACTGGGGATTCTAAAGCCTTCAATGATATAAAATATGTCGATGGCCCTGATAGTGTTTCAAAATTAGCAATCATAGGGCATGTACAAAAAAGAGTTGGCACCCGGTTGCGAAGGTGGAAAAGGCATATTGACCGAAAAATTTATTGAATATGCTCCAAAATTATTATAGCATTGCTATTCGTAGCAATGTTGGTAATCTGCCTGGCATGCAAACAGCAGTTATTGCAGAATTTTACTACTGCTTTTCAACTGATAAAAAATCTATCTAACTGGAGCCAATTCTTGGTGCAAATATCAGAAAGCCTAGTAAGAGGGAAAAAATTATCATCGTACAAAAGGCTTATTCTCTGCAACATTAAACATAGTTAGAGCTTTCACTGGGAATTATGTGATCAGAAACTCATGTAAAAATATTTGCATGCTGAAATCCAAAATTCCAATCAGAGTTTGAACGGAGTTTTATGGAATATAATTCCGAAATAAATATTTGTTGAGCTTCTCACACTTAAATTGGGTACCTGTGTTGCAATTTAATGACGACGCAAAAAGAATTCTGCCAGTAATAGATATTTAAGGAATATCCAAAGGTATTTTCACTGTCAAAGGTTTCTCGAAAGTGGGTGAAACAAGGTTGATTGATGCCAAGAGACAGTCATCCCTCATTGGCAAACGGAAAAATTTTAGAGGTCTGAAAAAAGAAAAACTGTTTTATCTGAGAAAAATGAGGGTTCAATGTATAAAGCTGGATTTATAGTAATGAATAAATCAATAACATATAAATCATAATTTTTAAAAGCAGTTTTCTCAAAAGGTGTTTTTTACAACAATTTGGAAACGGAAGACGCGATGCGATGACTAAAAAACTTTTAATAGTATTGCTTTTAAACTTTTTGTACTTGTTCTGAGTACTATTGGTGATGAAATGACCCAAAACAATGGGAATTTTTGAATTATTAAAACTTTCATGGCCATTTAAATAAACTATGACGTGTGTTTTTGAAGAAAATCTATGGTAAAACAAGGATTAAATGCTCCATCTTGAGTAAAAATGCTAGACTATATTGCTAAATGCTATCTTATATTTCAAGTCATTTCAAAGATAAATATCAAAATAATGTATATGTTACCGGCAATGTATGAAACGCCGGCATTATATATAATGCCTGACGTTTTTAGGCAAGTATGAAATATTAGAAGTATTACATACTTTCTCTAAGCATTGCATATAATGCATAGGCATTCTATATAATGCCGGATGTTATTTAGGCAAGTATGAAATAAACGTCCTGATAAGGTTATTATGTAAATGATGTGCATGTTACTGTGAATGACCGAAATCGGTGATTGTTGACTTTCACCGGTAAATGTTGGCAATCACAAAGTCGCTTTGGTGAATGTCCGAAATATTTATTACATCCGATTTGATATTAATTTATTCGGGGATATAATTACATTTATTCGATATCTTAATACTTACTGACGATAGATCAGAAGAAACATCAGTGTAGGGTATACCGGGCTGTGACACTTGGCGTTGAAAAAGCATCAGAGTAGGGTAAACCGGGCAAATGTATACCGAGCAGTGGCACTTGACTAGACCTTTGGTACATGTCCAAAATATATACTAGGTCTAGTTAAGTGCCATTTCCCGGTATATATTTGCCCGGTATATACTACACTGATGTTTTTTTGAGGTTCAGTCAATCATACATTTGTGCGTGTGTACTGATTAAAGAGAATATTGCTGATGGTATTAATCAGTATTGGGGGAATACAAATGAATGTTGAAATGCTACTTATTGTTCAGGGGATTACTATTAGCATTCTATGTATCAAAATATATTTTAAATGTGTGATATTCTTTCAAATATAATTTTAGAGTCGATTCTAAATGCTTTAGTAAGGAATCAATCCATGGTTACCTTTTTTTTTTTTTAACTCGCGTGATATTATCACGGTATTACATCATTCGTAACTGAACATATTTGACAAATATAAGCTATTTCTTCAGACATGTTCTTTTTATAGCTAGTAATTTATTTTACCTGATATATTTCAAGTGGTTTCTAGCAAGTAATATGCATAATTTTTTTACAAACCAACTATACTGAAATAATGGTTGTCAGTTTAAAATATTTTGACTACAATTTCAACAGTTATTATCGAATACAATTCAATTTGTACTACTTTATAAAGCGCTACGCAACATAAAATAAGGTTTTCTAACTGTTAGCAAATTTTAAATATCTTCCGAAGTATTAATCAGCTTGCTACAAACATTTATTTTATGGGAGCATATGGGGATTTCAGTAGTGGTTGTTGAAAAATTTTTGCTACAGAATATTTTCTAAGTTAATAAATATTAAAATGTTTTACTTGAAAAGTTCAGAACTCTTAAAGTGATCGTTTGCTAAAGTAGAGTAAAGAAGCCAAAAAAGTTTTCGAATTCATTCCTTTAAATCTTTCAATTTCATTCTCAAAATATTCTTCAAAATTGAAGCTTATCATCGAAAGTGTTTCTAAAACGTACGATTCGAAAGTTTTTCAAAACTTTTGTATACATTTTGGATTTTTCGTTTCAAGTGGTAGTTTTCTAGACGAAAAATTCGTATGGTTTTCTCAATATGGCGAAACTCATAGATGAGTTCGTTAAATTCGGTTCTGAGGAAACAATAAAGAATAAAAATTGTTTCAAATATATTTATTTCTTTATAATGATGAAATATTTTATTTCAAACGGCGTTTTCTAAAGAAAGTATTACTTTTTTTCTTGATTTAGAAAGAAATCCTGAAATATCAATAAAAATTCTTTCTAATTGAAAAAATAAAAGAAAATTGTTTGAATCAATTTATCATCAATATTAGGATAAGTAGTCTCAAAAAATGTAAGCAAATCAAATATTATATTACAGTCATATAATTAGTATTCATTTCTACAACAAACTTGGCACACAAGTGGAATCACCCAATCCAATATTTTCAACCCAATCCAAAAGACAAGAGAACTCCTAGACCAAGTATTGGGAGAAATTTGCCTTCCTGGTGGACTTTTTGTTGGAACTAACACGCATTTGTATTACATGTAGAGGAAAAACAACAAAACTTCCCACGGTTAGCCTGACCATTGGGGCACTTTAGCCCATGATCCGCTTACCACTGAGGATATTTTACGTCAGCAGTGTGGTCGGTGCGATCCGCATGCGGAATTCGCATCGACCAGCCATCCCTGGGATTCGAATCCGGTTCACTTCATAAGAAGGTAAACGCTCTATCCCCTGAGCCATCACGGTTCTCTCTATCCTATTCATATAGATATCGGAAGCACTTGCATGATTGCTAAAAAGTTTTGTTTTATAAAAAAGTCGTTATTATTTCACTGAACTTCCTATTCGCCAACACATTCGAATGCATAGAGTTAAGAAAGAGAGCATCGGTAGTAAATTATAACAATTAATTTCTAAATAATGGATTACGTACAATTTCGGCAAAGTGTCTTAACAACTGAAGTTTAACACTTGCTTTTTGATCTCAAAACATTGAGGACGTGCGCTGCAGGGTTCATCACCTCAGTTGCGCATTCTTTCTATTATTCGAAATTGTCATAGCAACTCATGTTTTATTAAATATCTTTTTTCTCAATAATAGATCTCCGTGTTGTTTTTTTATAGAAAATAAAATTTATGCTGATGAATAACTGTTTATCATCAATTATATTTTATTTACAATTTACTTTGGGGTACACTACTTTTAAGCACAATGAACTCCTTGGAGAACGAAATGAATATAATTTTCCATTCACTTTGATTCCTGTGTTTAAAAGTTTTTTTAATTGAACTAAATTAACATATTCTGTATGCCAAAGTCATCTTCTTCATGAAGAATTCATAAACTGCAGAAATATTGAACAACAAAATCATCTTCCTCATGAAAAATTCATAAAAAATAAACTACAAAATTATCTTCTTGATAAAGAATTCGTGAGAAATACTACAAAATTATCTTCATCACGAAGAATTCATGAGAAATACTACAGTATAATCTTTTTCAATTGATCTACCCGCCCCAACTCCTCTTCCACTACTGGCCAAACAATTCGAAGCCTTTTTAAAAGGAAATAGTGTCAATTAACACCATTGAAAAGAAGTATGCAAAATAATATTATAACTCAGAGCCTCACCACCTCAATATTCTAAAAATTGGGACTAAATTAGACTAAAATTGTTAAATTATAGATTTATTAAAAAAATTACAGATTTTGGAGATTGGGTTGAAGTAGCGTTTAGAAGGTGAAATCTCTCAGTACTAATTTGTGTGCAAATCTTATAATTATTACAAAATTAACTTATATCTTCTACTGCCTGAACGGAAGCACATTTCTCGAATAAAATGACGATTTTTAAATAAATACATATCACACTTTCTTTATTATTATTCAATCCATGTACAACCGTTTAATATTCAAAATTCGGTGGTGGTTAATATGAATGAAAATATTAACTCATAATTCAAAGCCTTTGAGCTATGGTGCTTTTAGGGGCAAGCTGAGATTATATGTATATATATATTCTTGACATCCAAATTTTTTTTCCATTTCCGACAATTTTAGTCATTAGAAATCTTGCCCATGCAAAAGTATGTTATTATCAAATTATTTCTAAGAAATAACGCACTTTTATTAATAGCTTTGTTATTCAAGTATTCAAATGGAATAGAGATGTCTAAACTGACGTCACTTCACTTACCTGTTCACTAAAAATCCATCAATACCAATATTTTTCAATTATTTTACAAAATGCCATTATTTTTTAATTCATGCACAATTTAATTTAAATTTTATCGGAACCTGTGCTACTTATTTTAATACTTGAAATTCATTAATGAAGTTCATTTTAATTTGAGAATGAATAAAATTCCCATAGCGTAAAACACACGCCTATATTTAGATTTATTAGGCAGACATCAACTCAAATTTTAGCATTTTAGCATTTCTGAAGTCTTGACATATATTTTAAAGATTTGCTTTTTTTTTTTGTTGCTTCAATCAATAACTCACGTTACTTATTTTAGAATGCTTACAATCAGGAACTGTTTCCAAGACAACGAATTACTTCGATGGGAAGTAATTAAGTTACCCCTTTTTAACGGAAGAATCTCTAAGTGAAATAAAATCATATTAAGAGATCTTTATTTCTGTGTCTTTAAAGATTGTAAATCGAAAGTGAAGGACATTGCAACCATGTCAAAGAAACGCCTTTCGTGACGTTATTATGCCAAATCGAGTTTAGTTGTATTCCTTCTCCGAATATTAGCTTTTGCTATCTTCGTATTCAATAAATTCAAATTATGGTTAAGCTTTATGCATAAAGCAAAACCAAATGTACATTTTGCGAATTTAAGCATTCATTTTAAATTTATTTTACTATCCTGCAAGTTTTTATTAGATGATATTCTCATTCCTAACCTAATAGAGTTATAATTAGAGTTTTTAACAGTTAAACCAATTGGATATTTTAATGTTTTGTTAAAAGACAGGTCAGGAAATAAATCTCAAATTTTAAAAAAATTACCTTACATATCAAGCAGCAAGAAATACGAAAATATGTTTTAATGCGTTGAAGAAGAAAAAATTAAATACGGATTAATCAAATAAGAATGTCACCAATACAAAATTATACTACGCAGATTGAAAAAGAAACATGTAAATGCAAATTCGATACTAAAATATTAAGAAATGTACAAATGTTATATATATTCCAATATGCTTTGATACATATATATTCCAATACGTTCTGGCCCTTTTCTAATCTAATTTGGCCAAATTCAAACTTGTTTCTATTCTATATTTATTTCACGTTTCTATGCGTTTTAACCAAATCTAGTTAATTTGCATCTCCTTTTCTGGGGACATTATCAGAATCTTCAGAAAAAAAGTCTGCCAAAAAAAAAGGATTCAGAAATCCCTTTTAGAAATTTTTAAAGAAACAAGGCTGAATCATTAATATTTCAAATGTTTATTTTTAATATAAAATTTGAATCAATACGTCCTAGCAATATTAATATATTTCAGTAAATAACGCAATACAAAAGATCACGGTGAAACATTCCAAACAGATTCCTAAACAGAAACAGTTGTTCCCAAACAGATGAAATTTGTTTTTAGTGTTGTCAGCAAAAAGCTGAGAACTAAAATATCAAGTGAGTTGATCAACTATGAGCATGAAATATCTAATGTGTTTTTCCAATTTTCGTTTCGATATGCATTAATTGAAGCACAAGACAAATATCTTTAGAGGGCTTTAATTCATAATTAATTCTTGTTAGACCTTTACAAATTTACAATCGGGAATTTAAATTTTCTGAACAACCTACTTCCATATTAATGTTGCTAAATCATGTTGCTCCATTGTTGAAAGTTTAATTAAATTTGAATCAAAATTTCCTCTTTAAAGATTTTTTTTTCTCTATATTTTCTTAGATTTATAAATTTTATGCATTTTACAAGAGATATATGGATAATATTCCATTTTTTGGAGGGAGAGGGTAGAAAATCACCAAACAATTATCAACGTTAGTGAACGTTTAATTAGTGCTTTTAATTGATAAACGGTATCTAATATATTAATATAAGTGTTGGAGTAATTAATTTTTACAGACCGCCGACACAAAATATTACTGGCATTTATATAAATGGAAAGTTTCGCAGGATTTTTAGCTCCAAATTTTTATAAATTTATTTTAAAAATTTATACTGCTACGAGTTTATAAATATGTGTATAATTTTATGAATATTCTTTTGTTAAGAGGTTAAACATCACTGCATTCGCACTAAATAAGCAGTTTAATTAGAAAATTTGCAAGAAAGTCTCATAATTTTAATGTAATTTAAAAAGAAAATAACGCATTATGTATTTCGTATGAAACAATCGATTTGCCGTCTTAGCGATAATCTTAGTGACTTGGCGATACTTGGTGATAATTTTGACGACAAAATTATAATTCTGGAAACTGAGTTTGAAAGTGATTGAACTAATATATATATATTTGTGCGATAATCATCAAGAACCGAGTCCGTTTCGTCGCCCAGCATAAGTAATAGGAGTGTGCCCCGCAGAGCGGATTATGAGTTTGCTTGTGACTGCAATAGTGTTCTAATTTGCAAGCCTGAGTTTATCAAACAGCAGTAGGTTTCAAAACCTGTGTTTTTTTTGTGTGTCTATTATTTGAGATGTGATTAAGTGCTTGAAATATCTGTAATTTCTGGAAGATTTTGCTAATACATTTTGGAGTCTTAAGCACTGTTTTATCCGTCTCCAATCGAAATATTTTCGTTGGTACTTTATTTACGTCGGTACTTTATTTACGTCGCACTAGAGCTGCACAATAGAGTATTGGCGATGGTTTGGGAAGCATCCCTTAGGATGATCAGAAGACATGCCATCGCAATTTTGATCCTCTGTAAAGGAGAATGCTCTCCTGCTTTGGTAGTCCGATGACCTACCAAGACCTTTACGGTAGTACAGTTTTACGAGGGCCGATACCATGCACCCTCGGTTCCTACGCAGGCTGATCAAGTGGTCACCCACTCACTTACTGACAGCAGCCAGTGATGCTTGACTTCGGTGTTCTACTGGAAACCGTGTCTTTACGATCAGTCCATAGCGGAACATCCAAATATCAGAGAGTTGGAAGAAATATCGTAAGCATATATTTAACTTGTTTCACTCGTTATATTTTAGTAACTAGAAATAATTTCAACTATTTTCTTTACTCTTGTGCAGATTAATTGAAACAAACTTTTTTTTTCGTGTTTTTTAAAGAAGATGTTTTGGGGTTGTTTCGGTTACAATGGGGTTGGACCTTTGCAGCCTATTGACGGTATATGCGTTCTGAGCAGTACTACATTGCTATTCTGGGTAAAAAAAGTTGTTCCAGAGTTGAAGAAACGATACCCTGATGGAACAGGGATTTTTCAACAGGACGTAGCTCCTTGCCATCCGTCCAAAATTGTCAAGAAATTCATGTCTGAGAATCAAATTGAGACATTGGAATGGCCAGGGAACTCTCCGTATATCAACCCACTTAAGAATCTCTGGGCCATATGCAAGAATCGCCTTTTAAATATGGACTTTACAACTATGGAGAAGCTAATCACGGCGTTAATTCATGTGTGGTACAAGGACACAAATATTATAAATGACTGTAAAAAAAATTGTGGAATCCATGCCGAATCGTGTCCAAATGTTAATAAAGTGTCGTGGAGATCATATTATGTACTAAAAATTTTTGAGTTTGTATAAATTTAAATAAAATAGCATTTTCTCTTAGTTTCCTGAATTTATTGAGTTTGTTTCAATTAATTTGCACAAGGGTGTACTCGGAAATTAAATCCAGCATCAAAATTTAAATATAACAAATAATTTATGTTCCACTCATTGCATTCTTGACTAGAAAAATATATAAAAATGCTGAAAACAAAAGACGGAATTCATATTCTTTTCTATGACCGCTTTCTAGGTTGAAGAAGCCAGGGACATTTCATTCCTCGAAGCGTTCGTGGAATTCCAAGTTTTCGAACGGACAAGAATTCGGAATATTGTTTTTAATACTAGCGAGAAAGTCGCATGGAATGAAAACGAAACAGAATACATTATAATAGTTTTAAAACTTTTATGTCACATACATATCAAGAATTTATTTTTGATCCTTTAACTTGTAGTTTCCATTGATATTATCAAAATTTTTATGAACGAATTGTGTCAAAATTTGTCAGAAAAGTAGTTTATTAGTTTAAACTTTTTTTAATTATTTAAACTAGAACTTTTCTTTATTTCCTCAATAATAGAATGAATCGAATAATCAATGAGAGCGACCCTTTATCTCGTGATTTTACTTTGCCTAATTGTTTTAATTCGACGCTAATATAAAGAAAGAGAATTAATAAATCCTTAATTTACAGAAATGCTTTTGGGTACATTATTAATGGAACAACCTATGTCAATGTTTGCATGGAAGTAGTATAAAATCGAATAATAAAAAGTAGTCGTTTAAAGTATACCTTAATTTTATGATTTTTTAATACTGAAATGAAAATCATTGAAAATGATTAATTATTTGTGGTTTAACTTTAATCTCTAAACATTTAAATTCGATTATTAGTGTCAATAAAAATGAATTTTTAGTTTAGAAGATCTTAGATATTTTAATGCAAGGAGAACAGTGCCACTGTAGTCAAAAATGAGTCTAATTACGTATAGTACTTAGTCTATTTTTGTTTTTCAATAATTTAGTACAAATCACTCAGATTGATTCCATATTTTGTAGTTTTACTCTTTGATATTTAATAATTTCAATTAGACCCTTACTTTGCGTGAGTGGGTACAAGTGACTGACGAAAAAAAAATCATTCATCGATTTTTAATATTCTAAATGCTTGAGAAATTGAGGGGAAGAAAATTCATTAAGTAGCATTAATAATGAAGTTTAATAAATTAGCCTTAAAGTACGTTTGAGGTATAAAATGAGGATTATCCCCTTTATTTCTTCGCAAGTTTCCAATTGGCGTATTCTATAAATCCCTAATACTCATTTAAACTCATAGCGTTTGGGTTCTAGATGATATAATTTAAGGGAAAAATCGAGGAAAAATATAAATTTTGGTAAAAATTCATTATTTTTTATTATTTTATTTAGTAATGATCGAAACAATTTTTGAATTGTAAGGTATAAAGTTTTTTACATTATTTTAAAAAGCGTAATTTCAATTGATAAAATGCAAAATTCGACAGAAATTGGTTGAATAGTTTCCGAGAAATCGAATTTTAAATATATGACTATTTTAAAATTAAATTTCTCAGGAAGCATTCGACCGATTTAGCTCAAATTTTGTATTTTGAAGATGTAAAATTTACGAACTGTAATATGGTTCAATACTAAAAGAAAACCAAAAATTCTCTTAATCTAAATTATTAAAACTTCTATGAAAAAAACGCGCTTAAAAGCAGCAGAAATTTCACAAAAAGGATAAATGTAACAATAAAGGAAACGAAAGAAATAAAAATAAAAATATGACCACCGAAGCCGACGTCTTTAGTGGGTACCGGCCCTGGTAGCCATAAAACAAAAACCTTTTCTATTGAGGGGGAGGCAAATGCCAAAAGTAACATCCTCAGTACCCTGAAGGTTTTGTATAGAAGAACATGAAATACAAAGAACCAATTTAGAAAAGAAACTCAAACAAATTCATCAGAAAATAAAAACTCAAAACTCACTTTAACCAGGTCAAACATCGATTTCATAAGCACACTGAATGAAAAGGAAACAGTAAAACTAAAGAAAACAGCGCCCTCTATTACATTGCGCAGATTGAGAAAAAAGAATTCAAGAAAGAGATACGTAGCAAATTAATAGAATGCTCAACTGGGGCTGCTCAGTTAAGACTTGAATTGCACCCTGTTAAGCAAAGAAAATATAAAAATCTGGAATTCTTCAATCATTTTCTTAATTAAAAAATTTACTTTACAAAAATTAAAAGAAAAATCATTATTACTCAAATTATTTAAAAAATTATTCACAGCTTCCCGAAAACTTTCAACATTATTGCATATATTTTCAATCCTAACCAATTGCGATAAAACCAAATTTTTAAAAATTTTATTTCACAAATTAGCATTAAAGTTACAGAAAAAAATAACTTTAAATTCAAAAGCTTTTCTTTTATCAAAAACACCAATTTTAACAAAATTATCAACAATATCAATTTTAAAATCTAAATATTCAACATTAAAACAATTCTCATTAGTTTTCTTCAAAATCAAATCTTCAGGATAAATACTATAAATAAAATTATAATTATCACAATTAAACAAAATCAAATCATCTAAAAAAAGCATCATCTAAAAAAAGCATTAAATTCATTATGCTCAAGAAATTTAGCTTCAGAAAAATGCAGGAAAATATTAGCAAAGGCACCAGAAAAGGAATTACCTTGTGGAATTCCAATAATTTGTTGATAAAAATCTAAACCATTAAAAAGAACATTCTCAAATAGGTTAAACCCACATAAATCCAACAAATTAGACTTATCAATTTTCTCATTAAATAAATACCCATCAAAAATACCTTCACAAATCTCAATAATCTTATCATGTGGTATACTTGTATACAAATTTTCGAAATCAAAAGTATTAATGCTGGAAATATCATAATTATTAATATAATCCAAAACTTCAGCATTACTATTTATAACAATATTTTTCTCTTCTTTAATTTTAAGCAAAATAATTCTTAGAAAACTAAAAAAACCTTTTACTAATATCAGAATTGTAACAATTAGTGCCACATGCTATAAATCTAAATTTTATCGGATTTTTATGAAATTTGACAATAGGAAATAAATAGGATAATGTAATCCTATAACCTGAATTTTAATTTTTTACTAAATGCAATAATTCTCTTTTCAATAACTTTTTAATCTTCTTTTAATTTTAAATAAGTATTATTTGCACTATATTCTCCAATAATCAATTTTTTAAAAAAATATTTACGCATATTACAAAAATTATTTGAAGCTTTATCCACTACAGTAACAATGAATTTATCTTTAAGATTCCTAATTTTCCTAGATAATTCATAATAAATATAAGTACCACTAGTTTAAAGCATTTTATACCTTACATTTAAATTTTTTTTTCAATTATTACTAAATAAAATTATAAAAACTAATAAATATATACAAAAATTTTATTTTGGCACGGAATTACTTTTAGACAAACGAATTTTATAATTGTGTGCAAAATTTTTTTTAATTTGCTTCAAAAGTTCTCCATATATTTCGAAATACGCATAAAATAAAATTAACATTAGGGGGTTCGAACTTTTTCTCGCTCTCCTGACCAAACTACGGGGACCCTATTTCCCACTCCCTATATTTTTGGGATCAAAAATCCGAATCCGTAAAGAAAAAAAGTATGTTTATTCAGAGAAAGTGCGTTTTTATGTCTGATATCGTAACTTAAAATATCGTTTGCACTAATTAAATAGCATATTTGAAGTCACCCCCTCGAGATATTCAGGGTTCTATTTTTTATTTTGCTCACTGTACATGTATGCAGAGGTAATATAAGCAAGTAGCGCTTCTGCAAAGATAGAATCTGACAGAGACAAACAATGACCTCTCAGTAATACATTGCCACAACGGAGGATCAATCGCGTATCTACTGCTGACAATGCACCTTTGCCTTGCCACCAACATCCCCAAATCTCACCCCATTAGAGTTTTCACCGCGGGGAGAGGTCAAAAGAGATCATGCGCTTATGCAGGATAAATCTTTTCATATTTATGTCGTTTAAAAATTTTATTTGCTAAAGCATTTAGTAATCATAAAATTAAATAAATGTTAGACCATCGGTTTTCGAAATTCCACCGTCAAGCTAACCATGAGAGGTTACCATAGCGTCTCCAAAAACAAGTTCAAAATAATTCGACATACAATTTATTTATTTATGAACTACCACAGCTCTTTTGAAAGTCAAGAGTTTAAATTCAAATTTTCCATACAACTTATAAGCCCTGAAACGGCACCAAAGAAGTATATTCTTTAGGCGACTTTGTTGTTGCTAAATCATGTGAGAGCATAGTGCACGTACAGATTTCAAAAAAGTGGAATTTTGTACCCTGAAAGTAATAGCTTTTTCTAGGTGTTCTTTGCATAAAATATTTCTAGAACGTGGGTATTCTGCAAAGCGTGTGAGGAGGCCTTTTTTAAAGATATATTTTGAAGCTATTGACGATATCCAGAGATGCTATAGATATAAAAATGTGTTTAGTTTTAGGAATGACGTAGTATATTTTAATCTAAAAATGTGTTTTATTCAAATGAAATTTATGAATTTAAGTATGTGTGTTGAATGAAAATTTTCTTTTATATTACAATGATTGCTTTACATAAGAGTAATGTGTGTTTCATAATTCAATCTGTTACTTTAGTATTAGTTTCAAATTTTTAGAAAGAAGGTAGGCACTTTATTTACGTCGCACTAGAGATACTCAATGAGCTATTGGGAAACATCCCTGAGAAGGATAATCCGAAGATGCCATCGCACTTTTGTTCCTCTGGATGAGTTTCCTCTGGATTCAGAGGGGAGGCTCCCTTGCTTTGGTAGCCCGACGACTTGAGCGCGCAGTCGAGCACTTTACGATAAAACAGTTTAACGAGGTTAACGTAAAACAGTTAACCGCGCACTCTCGGTTTCCGCGCAGGCTCATCAAAGTTGTCCCCCACCAGCTAACTGACCATAGTCAGTGATGCTAGACTTCGGTACTCCACTGGAAACCGTGTCTTTACGATCAGTTCACTGTGGGACTGAAAAGAAAAAAAAGTTAAACAGAAAGAAACGACAGATGATCCGAATTTTTTGAATTCATTTAGCGAATATTGGAGCATAGCATACTAAAGCACAATCGCAATATTTTTAAAGTTTGTCCTTAATGGAAACGAAGTCTCAAATTTCTTTTGCGAATTGTTTTTTAGAGGAAAAGGGAAAAAAAAAGCTAATTTATCCTGTTTTTTTAATATTAAACGACCAGAGCACCACATCATGTAAATTCTTACCAAGTTGTTAACACATCATTTAATTTTCGCATTGAAACAATATTATGTTAATAGCTTTCTCTAAATTTTTTTTTAACTAGACTCATTTAAAAATAATCTTCAAAAAAAAATTTTTTTTTGGGTTATTTTTCAGACCACGTATTCTCTAAAAACGAGGATTCCGTCTTTCTCTTCCTTTGTCATATCAAAAATTCTTAAAAAAATAATGGTTAACATAGCAACGGAAAAGGTATAACAATAGCTTTAAAATACAACGATAACTATATAACGATAGCTTTAAAATAAAGATGAACAACAAAAAAGCACCCGCAGGTAAAACAATTAATATCACGAAGCAGATGAAAATAAACAAAATACAGTTTGTTAAAATAGAAAAAAAAAGGTAGAAACTAAACATGATTGGTCGTTATAGTAACGGTAAATCATATGACGTTAGTTGAAGTCATTATTCTATTTTTCCAAACAAACAGAGGTTTATTAATCTATGAAATCTAAAATTATCAGTTATCAATATATATTATTAATCTGTATCGATGAGTCCCGCAGTGAACTGATCGTTAAGACGCGGTTCCCAGCAGATCACCGAAGTCAAGCATCACGGGCTGTGGTCAGTGTGCGGGTGGGTAACCACTTGGATCAGTCTACGTAGGGACCGAGGGTATGCGGTATTGGTCCTCGTTAAACTGTGCTACCGCAAAGTGCTCGACTTCGCTCGCAGGTCGTCGGGCTACCGAAGCGGGGGTGCCATCCCCTCCGCAGAGGATCAAAATTGTGATGGCATGTCTTCGGATCATCCTCCGGGATGTTTCCCAGACCGTTGCCAATAGCCCATTGTGCAGCTCTAGTGCGACGTAAATTAACAACAACAACTGTATCGATGAATAACCGGGCTGTTTGTTCCCTGGGAAAGAAAACAGCTGGTAGTAAAAGCAGTTCATATTTACCTTATTTTTGAAAGGAGAAATATATGCCAGAATGCCAAAAATTTATGACATTCACAACATGTATAGAAAACTGTTTCTTGATCATAATTTCGGTAATATTTCTTAATAATTAATGTTTCTGCAATAGTAAGTAAACAGTAGAGAATAATTTATTATAAAAAATAGTAAAGCCTTTCACTTTACTGTTTAAGAAATCTAGAAATGAAATGAATTTACTACCAGTTCTTTTTGATTTACGGGATATAAACATTCTTTTGAAGTCAACAGTCTTTTTTACGTCGTTTAGCTTGGAAAAAAATAGACACGAAGGAAACTAGACATAAGTTTTACAAATTAAGATCTCGATCTTGTAATGTCAACATCAGTAACGAGATTATCATGTTAATTAAAACAAAACAAAGGAAATGCTATTTCGTCAATCGTTAAGATTAATTTCTTATGCTTACGTTCCCTTTAATACGTGTAAAATTAATTATCTAATAAATTCAGTGATTTAGTAACTTAGCGTGATTGAGATTATATAAAGTATGTAATATCATTAAGGAACTTGAAAAATTCCTCTTGTCTGTATAATTTGATATATTTAACTAGTTAATTATCTGTTTTAATAGTTAAAGAATTTTTGTAACACACCGTTCTTTCTTATTGTTGGAAAATGTTCACTATAATATTTAAGACTTTGTAGACCGGCAATTTTACATAGAAACTATGTAATGTCACCGGCTATTAATTTGTAATTAAATATAAAAGTAAAGCATTCTAAATAATGCCAAACGTTGTTGATCGATGACGAGTTAACTCGGCATTACATTAACGAGTTGATTCCTTACTGATCAACAATGCTGTAGTGTTCTACTACGCGTAATAACAATTTATTGAATCTTTTGTATTTGAACACATATCAATTCAGATATACTTTTTTCCGATAAATTCAAAATATCTAAATATTCAGTACTCACAAGATAACGACAATCTAATCCAATTTTTTTTTCAAAATATGATGCATAAAGGTTTACTGAACTAATGAGTTCACTAAATGTTGCAAATAATAGAATTGCAAGTTTTCTTCAGAATATGATGCATAAAAACATATCAACGTTTCACGAAACAATAAGTTCGTAAAATGTTTCAAATAATGGGTTCACAAGTTTCTTTAAAAATATGATGCATTAAAGTATGTCAATATTTGAAAACGTTTTTTGAAATGAAAGAGCGCTATGAATATTTATGCGTCTCCGAATCGAACATTTTCTAGGATGAACGGTGTTGTCTGTGAACAAAATAGAACTAAACTAACTAAAACTAAAAATATTGAACTATTTTTTTTTCTTTCGAAAACTGGGTTTGAATGTAATATATTTGTGAAATCATTTAGGGCTCTGATTTTCTTTAAAGTTTAAAAAAAATATTAGCTGTGTTCTTTGTCGAATTTGTGTCAGATAATTATATTCTTCAAAATTTAGCACACCGTCCTCCGATGATTTTTCTTCAATCAAAATGCAATCATTCTCATAAAAATTTCAGTCGGAGAATACTGTTTCTTCTTGACCATGTTGGTCAGAATTATTTTTAATTTCCTCTTTTGTGTTTCGAAAACTTTAGATAAAAGATTTTAATAGACATATATCACCTAAAGCTGGCGAAGCCAAGAATCACAACCGCCAACCACTTTTAGAAGAAAATCATCTTTACACGCTTTCACTGGGATACGTTTTGATCGGAAAATCGCGAACAGATGAACTAGTCATATGACGGAGTTTCTAGCTTCAGCATTGATGAATGCATTTTGAACAGTCTATCTACATTATAAGTCTATGTTTAAACCTTGTTTCTAAACTGTTGCACCCTAACGCCGGTGTCGGAGTTTTCTTCGACATTTTTTCTTC
Source organism: Parasteatoda tepidariorum (assembly GCF_982258835.1). NCBI lineage: Eukaryota > Metazoa > Arthropoda > Arachnida > Araneae > Theridiidae > Parasteatoda > Parasteatoda tepidariorum. The sequence continues at coordinate 114,953,572 of NC_141757.1, read as the reverse complement.
CTATGTCCCTGTGGGGTACTGCGTTTGACGGAGAAATTGCTGCGATCCGCACAGCTCTATCCTAGCTGCAATGCCCCTAGGAAAAATTCACAAGAGGACAAATCATCAGCGGTTCTAGAGTTGCTCTGTTGGCTATCGTTTCTGATAATAATCTCATAACATAGGACTCATTGAATTGCCGTTATCGTCTTAAGAACCTGGCATCATTTGAGAAAAATATAGTACTCCAGTGGGTTCCTGCCCACTGTGGAGTTCCAGGCAACGAGAAAGCCGACTTTCTGGCTAAAAAAGGTGTTTTAGTTATGCCAAAAATTTCTCGTCCTATTCCCTTCCATACTATTAAAAATCTTATTAAAATATCTATTAAAGCCCGTGCTCATGAAGACCTCTATAACCGTGTTTCCCAAAAGTCCTGGAAGAATGTTATCCCAAATTTGTGTAATGGCCCAAGGCGAAGAGCAGTCGCCGAATTCCGCCTAGCAACTGGACATGACTGCCCAAGAAACCATCTTTATGGACTCAAAATTGTCCCTTCCCCCATATGCACTCTGTGCAGCTCTGGAGAGGTCATGGACTCCGCACTTCTACTCCACTGCCCTGCTCTAGGCAAGAATTATTGGGAGGCTAGACATATGTTAGATTAATGAACTCTATTTCAGCATATTTTTTTGTATTTCCTTTTGTACTGTATTCTTTCTTTTTACTTGTTTTCTGCTGTAACTGTTCATAATCTGCCATTTGAGATTTTTTTAAAAAAAACCTTGTTTCCATATACGAACGTTAAAAATATATTTGAATAATTTAAAACTAATTTTTTGTATCGTATTATTTTACTACATTACTTTTTTTGTTGAAAAAACAATACATTAAACTTTAAACCACACGGAGAAAAAAAATCTGGTAAAATTACCAGATGGTTTAAAGACTGGTTAAAAAAATAACAATTCTTATAATAAAACCAAAATATAGAATATTTAAACCATTAATTTGGTAATTTTTCCGTAACCGGAATACCGAAAATTCGGGTTTTCAAAATTACAGTTCTTGTTATCACAGCTTCTTATTACCACATATTTAGTAAAAATACAAAATTGAAATGTAAATTTCACCGATAAATGTTTTGATGCAATTCTTTAAGATACTATGATAAAATTACGAAATTTTAACGTATAGTATCAAACAATATTTTATTGCTTTAATCAAAATCATTATCAAAGCGCGTCGGTAAAAATTAACGTGCTATTTTTGCTTTGTTGTGCTTTGTTTTTTCTATAGAACCAGAAACACGAAGTTAAACCATATTTCACTTGTTTTGATCTTACTTTTTTCTCCGTGTAGATTTATTTCATTCCTTTTAGCATATTAATTCGGATAACTAAATTTGCATCAGTTTAATGTGATGCAAATGCTGTGTTGATTTGAGAAGAATATCATATCAACCAAATAAATACCAACATAAATAAATTTTTGATAGCATGGTTCTCCTTTCTAAAGAAATGCTGTTAATTAATTTCATAATTACCTGCATGAAAAACAAATATCTTTCGCGTAAATAGTTTTGAAATGATTGGATCAGACAAACTAAGGTATGGTAAAAAAAAAACCCGTCCAGTTCCTTAATGAGGCTTAAAAAATCGAATTAGTTTTCCTCTTTCAAAACTTTAAGTAAAGACAATTTTTTTTCAGTTGTTCAAAGATCAACGTAAAAATTTTAAAAAAATGAGAAATAAATCTGAACAGCACACATTTCTCTTAATTAGTGATAAAAGCTTTAATCTACCACTGAATATTTTTAAAAAAGGTTAATTATGATGAATAATCAACATGATTATTGCAAGAAAGGGATTAATTTTATTTTCTTCAAGAATTTACATAAATTTTGAGATGCAAGATTTTTATATAAGTATTTTCGTTTACGATATTAATGAATGCTATTTATTTATGGTTTGAAAAAAATTTAACAAATTGGATAGTTCATATAATAAAGTAAAATATGGTTTTCCTTTGAAATTATGATATCTTTTTAATTTTTTTGTTACTTCAAGACTTGAATAAAAATTATATTAAAAAAGTTACTTAAAAAAATGATGTTTTATAATCTATACATAACATAAAATGAATAATTTGTGCTATATAATGGATTGCAGTTAAGCCATAGGCTCTAAAATACGGCATTCAACATGAAACTAAATGAGTACTATTGTAAGCAAAGGCTCGATTTTCGTTTTTTTAACTATATTTTTTATTCAGAGACAACTAAGAATGGTATTTTCGTATACGTTTAGCAAGCATTTGGTTTAGCATTCAAAAGAGCGTAAAATTTAAACAATTTATTATTGACTTCAACGATGCTTAATTATTTTGGGAACGGGTACTAATTCAAATAAAAAAAGCTGGATAATAAAAGGCTAAGAAATGCTAATATACTTAAAAGCTAAAACAATATACTTATCTGTTATGGAAAACCGTAATAATTAGCTATACTCTTATTGATACAAATTATGCTTAATTTTGAAAGAAGACACATCTGGCATTATGGAAACTTTATTTACATGAAATACATGAAATAATTCCAAATTATCTACATTTAGTAAACTATAATACAATAATTGAAGAGACACTTTAAGTTTTTGACTTTTTTTTTAATTTCTCAAGAAATACTTAGAGGATTATTTTCTCCTACAACCATGTTTAAGACGAAGAACAATATGCGGTTTAATTTAGCATCATATTAAGGTTGTTGCAATTTTAAGCTATATGATTATTAAACAAGCCCCAAAACTGATCAAAAATTTATATCTTTCGTGCTTTCGTTTCAAAGTACTAACAATCGCCTCTTTGTTTTCTAGGTTTGCACTTGAATCAAGTGGAAGGCGGAGAACTGGCCTTAAGGATCTTCGGCGGAATAATATGTTCTATGCTAGTCTCAACGACATTGACCGGCAACGTTTTAGTCCTGGTGGTGGTCACAAAATTTCGTCGGTTGAGATCCATAACCAACGTGTTACTTGCCAGCTTAGCAACTGCGGACATTACAGTAGCTTCACTAGTCATGCCATTCTTAATCCTCTACGACCTCGACAGACAATGGAGGTTCGGTCCAATCGCTTGCCATTTGTGGATATCCTGTGACGTCATGTGCTGCACTGCATCCATTTTACATTTGTGTGTTATCGCTCTGGACAGATACTGGGCTATCACGAAACCGTTCCGATATCGAGCCCTAGTCTCACGAAGGCGAATAGGACTTGTGATCGCTTTCGTATGGATGTGCAGTGCCGCCATATCTTTCATTCCTATATTTATGGGATGGTACAGTGACCAGCCTGTAAGCATATTTCAACCCAGTACTCAGTGTTCTCTGACTGTCAATCACATTTACGCCACCATCTCTTCTATGACGTCATTTTACTTACCATTACCCATAATGTTCTACGTCTATTTTCGAATATTGATGGTCGCTGAGCACCAAGCCAGAGAAATCAAGCAACTGGAGCGATCTTTGCAAGGCGTCAATGCTCAAGGAATGCGAAGGAGCTTAAGAAGGAGATCCAAGCAGGTGGTGACAGACACGAAGGCGATCAGGACATTGGGTATCGTCATGGGAGTGTTTTGTGTGTGTTGGTTACCCTTCTTTCTAATGTACGTTATTCTCGCTTACTGTACAGAATGTTACCTTAGTTACGAAATTCGCAGTGCCATTACATGGTTGGGATACTTCAACTCATCCTTCAATCCGTGCATTTATGCATACTTAAACAGAGACTTTAAAGAAGCTTTTCGCGTTGTGCTTTGTTGCAGACGCCACAACGGCACAGGAATGGACGAAACGAGTACCGGTGGTGGTAAAGGCTTCAAAATGGACAGACTGAATGCTGATGCCATCACACCAGAGGCAAGGACTCCATGCCTAAGTCCTCAGATTGACCATGTGTCGTGGCCGTCTGGCGAAGTTACATTTGACCCAAACCAGCAATCTTCTCTTCTTACTGTACCAGGAGCTAAAAATCACACCAATGAGCACTTTCTATGAGAACTTTTCCCATGCTTTTTCCATTCCAAATTCACCTTTAAGAGCTTGTTATTTCCTTAGATGCACCCACAGTGGACCGGATAATTTATGTTATTAATGGAATTACACTTTCTATATATAAGTGTTTTGATGTTTGTTCATTATACGTGTTTGCGTCACCATATGTGGTTCACCGACATATTTTCCTCTGAGTGCAATAAATGATATCACTGTACTAAATACAAGGATCATTTTCTTTTTCTTCGCAAGAAACTATATGTGTCTCTTCATCATTTTGCATTTTTAATAAATGTGGAAATCATTGGATAAATACGGAGAAAGTATGGTTCAGTTTTCTTAAAACTATGTAAGAGTTGTATCACACATTATTTGCTTTATCACACACATTGGATTAAAACAAAGAATTATTTAAAACAATAAATGATAAATCCAGTAATTAATTAATCCATTTAAAAACTCTTCATATTTTATGAACTATAACGAAAAAAATATGGTTCAGTTCTTTAAAATCCTATTTGATATGTATCACACATTTTTTATTTTACCATAAACTTTGGATTGAAACACTGAAATTAATTAGTGGTAAATCCATGTTGACTAATCACCATTCATGACGTATTACAATTCGATGAATTATAACGGACAAAATAAGGTTCAATTTCTTGAAATTCTATTAGAATTCTATCACATATATGTTTTATCTCTAACATTGAATGAAAACAGAGAGATATTTAAATTAATTAATGATAAATCCATGTTGACTTATCACCATTTTATCTGTTTTTGAATTATTCCTATTTTATGAACTATACCGAACAAAACAGGATTCAAGTCCTTAAAATTCTATTTGATTTCTATCACACATTATTTGTTTCATCTCAAACATTGGATTAAAACAGTGAAACATTTTATTTAATTAATGATAAAACCCTATTAACTTCTCTCTAACAGATCTATCTATGAATAATTCAGTTTTTCAGTTAATATTATCATGCACTCAAACTATAGATTTCCAACTTAATGTTAGTTTTTTAATTATATTTTTATGATTTGTATTCCAAATACCTGCACTAAAAGGATCAAATATATAAAACAATCAATTTCAAGCTAATTGTTACAATGTTATTTATTATATTTATTAAAATTGTATTGAAACTATTTATATTAAAAGTATTGTAAAATGAACTTTCAAATATTTGAGAAAGTTATTGATAATATTAGATTCGACAATGATTTTAATTAAGGAAGTTAATATTTATCAAAAATATTTTCTTTTAAATTCGCAGATTTTCATAAAAATTGTGGACTTTGCAAAACATTTTTTTTTTAATTTTTATTGGTATACTTTATTTAAATCTAGTTTACCAGTATACAGGATGTCTAAAAAGTAATAGTTGATTTCCTTGAAAACACAAGCATAGCAATTTCAACCAGGAACGTTTGGAAAGATAAAACTTAATAACGGAATATCCGGAACGTCTGGGTCATATTTTCTATAGAATGTTTTTGGTTGATCTGATAAAATTTGTTTTTAAAATGCCAGATCACTCACGAAATAATCACTCACGATTTAAATGCCAAGCACTCACGAAAAATATTAACCTCATCTTCGCTACTGTTGCAAAGATGAAACAATTTGTAGTAATATAAAAAATACGTTTAAGAAGAGTCTGGTTGGGCATTTTAGTTTAAATTAATTTAATATTTTATAGTGTTGGATATTATTTTATATATCAGGCTGTATTTCAAAGACTGTCGTCATATGACGGCAGGCTTCTACAGTTTCGAGAATATTTCGCTATTTTCATAAATGGTGAGTTTGTCACAGTCACTCTTGACTGTTTGGTCAAGTTAAGCTTCTCTTTGGCCAGCGCCATCTATTCTAAATCTGAAAATGGTCCAAAACGTCAATACGAAAGGCGCTAAACGTCAATATTTTTTTTTCTTGACAAAAGAGTTTCAAAAATAAAATATCGCAATATTTTACTAACGTCTTATTTTTCAAAGATATATTTCAAGAATGAAATAGTGAAACCACCAGTCTTTTAATTACTACCACTTGAACTGTCTGTCTTTTTTCTTATGGAAGTTCATGGAATGTTGACCCTCAGTGGGTTTAAGCATTATTATTATATTTTTCGAGGAAATGAATTATTAGTTTAGGAACGCTAAAAAAAGTTTTCGAAGTTATTATAAAGATTATGAAACAATTTTTCAGCTGAGGTATCTGAATATAACAAATAATACTGATAAAAAATATTAATTTGTATGTTTGTGAAATATAAGGTTATTAAAATCCCTACAAAGGTATTTCAATAAATAAACCATTTGATTCAATGAATATTTAAATTAATATCAAGTAATTTCTGACATGAAATTTGAGTTAATCAATCATATTCCTATCATTAATCGATGATTTTCATTATAAAAATAATGTTATTGCAATATTTATATTTATATGCATACCTATATTAATATATGTATTATACGCAAAAAACTATTTTATTTATTGAAGACCCATTTTCATTAAACTTTCCAAAAAGCACATTAAACATACGTTTATTAGGAAGCGTATAATTTAAACAGCTAGTTATTTCTATTAAAAAATATATAACACGTAGCATGTGAAACGCTTTTAAAACTCTCTGATTTTAAATTTCAATTTTTCAACGTTCAATAGAAATGTTCCCTATTTAAAAATTTGCTTCATTAATTTTTGTGAATGTACAGTGCGGAAAATAAAAAATGGAACCCCGAATAACTTTTGATCTAAAGATCACGTTCTAGAACTCAATCTTAAAGGGTGACCTCAAATATGATAAATAATTAGTGCAGACGATATTTTAAGTTACGAAATCAGACACGCAAACGTACTTTCGCTAAATAAATATACATTCTTTTCGATAGATTCAGATTCTGGACCCTAATAATATAGGGTGTAGCCGCAATCTGGGAAATATGATCCCCATAGTTTTATCAGAAGAGCGGTTCAAAGTTTTGACCTCTTAATGTTAATTTTATTTCTTGCCTATTTCTTGAACACTTAAAAGTTTAGTCTTGAGAACACTTAAAGCGAAATAAAAAAAAAATTTCACACGATTATAAAATTAGATTATCAAAAGATAATTTCATTGAAAAATAACTTTTAGTCAGTATTTATTTTTTTTAAAATTATTTTACTTATTAATGGTCAAAAATATTTTGAATTGTAAGGTATAGCATTTTTTACATAATTTTAAAGAATGTAATTTTGCATGCCACAATACAAAATTTGAGCGAAATTGGTCGAATAGTTCCTTAGAAGTCAAATTATGTAAATATAATAATATAAATTATATAAATTATATTGATATAAATATAATTGCAAATTTCAAAAATCATTACTGATTTTGAAAATTTAAACTTTTGGAACTCTCGTGACCCTTAGCACAGAATCCCAAGGTACCAGCATTTGGGAACCGCTGTTTTAGAGCTTGACATAAAAACAAATTTTGTTGTTAAATTTACTTTTCAATTATATATGGTTTACAAAATGTATGATAATAAGAGCTAAAATTTTGAAAACCAAATCTACAAAAGAACCGTTACCAAATAAACAGAAACAATACCAAAATATGGTTTAGATACCGTATATTTTGGTTTTTATTACTAGAAGTATATTTTTATATACCAGAAATGCCATTACCATACTATACGGAATTTTACCACAATTCTTCTGCATAGGAATATCCAACTAAATTCTACAAATGGCAATCTTATTTTCTAATCATAGAATTGCTTCTTTGCAAAACGTTTAAATTTGTGGAAGTAGAATAAAAAATAAATCTAATCAAATTTTGTATATCAAGTAAAATTTCGTCTTTAAGAAAATTGCAAAATTTTACTAAACATTTCCGGATAAAATATTATTTATACTCATCATAACTATTATTATTAAAGGTGTATTTAAATATGCTTACTTTAATTGCAACAATTTTTAGCCAACTTTCTTTCAAAGAAAAATACATAGTGAGCAATTCTATCTCCATTTAGACAATATAGAAGCATGCAATTTTAAATTAATTCAAACTAGAGATGAAAAATCGTTTACTTAGTTTATTTAAAACTATTTCAAAACCTTAAAGAAAAATTTTGCTTTAGCTTCACAACACTAATGTTCTAAAAACATACTATACTCCGTTGCGATTTAAACAAAGACCATTGTGATATGAGATTTAAGTATTCATCCGCGGCTCATATAGTTCCGTTTTATTTCGTTATCAAATTATACAAATATGCTTTCAAAACAATATAAAAACTTTCAAAAGTTAAACACGTCAGGTGGAAAATTAATTCGTGCTACCTTTTACGATGTATATCGTAGAATTATTTAAAATAAAAGGTTATAGTTTCGTAGCTTTTCTAGAATCCTAGACTTGGCGACATATTTCGATAAATAAGAACATTTGTTCTTGAAAAAGAAACTACTATATGACGTTGCAAAGGCAATCGGATTTAATTGGACCACTGAGAATGGCGCGACTTACGCTGATATGTCTTTAACAAATTCTTACTTTTGTTTCGCTGTAGAAGAAAATCGTCTGCAAGAAATATTTATTACTCTTCCATCAGTTTCTTTAAATACGAACAGAAAGACGTATATTTGCTACGATTTTTAAATATCATTTTCATTGATTCCTGATTAATTGAGTATTGATTTGTTAATTGATCATTATTGTTAATAACTGTTATAGTTATTAATAAGAAAAAAAGAAAAAGGATGTTGTGCAACGTCATTTTAAGAGTTGGCGATATTGATACAAGTTAGAGCTTGAAGCTTGGCGTCCATTTGGCGTGCACTTAAATGCAAACAGGGTCTCTCCATAGGGATAATGGGTTTTTCTTAACGCGCAACAGAGTACAGCAAGTCATTTTCATAATACTAGAAATGTACAAAAACATCTCTAAAATCTATATTAATTACAATTATTCCTGATACGTAGAAATGTTTGCTGTTGTGTAACCATAATTGAAATCGTTAATTTAAAAGGCACGTAACATTGCAAATCCTTTTTGGTAATTTTCAGTTCGTATGAGATGAGGAATGTAGTGTTGCCATCGTTTTTTCTAAAATATGAAACTATATTATTTGCAAATGGAATAGGTGTCTCAGAGATTCGAAATTTCCCCACTCACCAAATTTTCCCCCCTTTCCGTTACCACGGAAAACTTGGCCTTTTCCTCAAGCAAGTATATTCTAACTTCTTACTGAAACTTATTGAGTAGAAAAAAAATTCGGAAACCATGGTATCGGGGAAGGTAAATAGGTGAAGAATGGTGAAATGACATAAACAGGAAACTCCTATTTAATATACAAAGAGTATAATAAGCTCAAATACAAACACCACAGAAATACATAAGAAAACTACAATTATATTTATCCCTAATATTTTCAACAATTTCTTGCTTCGTCTGAGTCGCTTTGGACAAAAAGGTTCTTTCCATCAATTTTTCACCGTTTTGCAATGTAAATTCCTTACAACTGATTTTAAATTAACCCAAATTTTAAAAAACCATGGAAATTTTAAGAGATATTTATTCCGTTTCCATCTGGTGACTAGTGGAATTTGAGGTTGCGGTGATGCTGATGAAGATGCTGAGCACGTTCTTCTTCATTGCAATCTGTATGCGAGTGCCCGAATTAAATTAAAAACTGATTTGAGGCGTCTTTCTATTTGTTGGCCTCCTGTTTTTTCAGAGCTGAAAGTATCGAAAGTCTTGCTGCCTTGCGGAATTTCGATTTTAATGTACATTTGTAAATTTTCTTGTTTTTGTTTTCTACTTACTTCTGTAAGTCTCATGCTATACTTTGTGGTGCATGAGGAGTTTTCAATCATTTAAATAAAATTAAAAAAAATATTTTCAAAATCGAATACAATTGTTTACATATCACTTTGTAATGGACAATCAGCCCCATTGGAACTTGAGTCCCAACTTGTGGTACATTCCCATTTCAATTTCTGACGACTAGGAAACTTGACACAAAATTAAAAACTTCTGGTTTTCTATTCGTATTTGGTTGTTTATTTGTACCATAAACACGTTTCAAAACATTTGATTTACTACTTATTTTAAAAAAAGAACCCCCCAAAGTATTTTATATTCTATTTATAACATTTTATGCTTACACGATCATATCACAGATTTATTTTTGAAAGCATTCACAATTCATAAGACATTTTTAGGAAATTAAATATCTTCCTGAAATGTAAATTCTACGTTTTGTGCCAAGTGAAAAAATACCACTCCGGAAGAAGAAATTGATTTTAAGATACATTATTGGTTAAATTTGATTTTCTATCAATGTATTATACGGTTTTAAGATTTACAGCTTTTAACTTATTCATGTACAAAGATGTTCATACAAAAAATATTTCTTATATTATTATTATTTCTCACCTAAAAGTAGTATTTCTTGTTTATCAATCCCTTTTTTCTTACATCTTTATCAAATCAAACAAACATTTCAGTAACTGAAGAAATAAACGTTTCGCTAAAGAAGAATTTTGCACTTCAGATTTGAAACTCGTACAAAGTGCTCGTTCTTTTCTGAAAATGTAAAATAAAAATATATTTCGAAATAGATATTTAATTAATGATAAATTCACTCTAACAAGTTTAAAAAAAGTCTTAAGTACTGTTTATTTTTTGGATAACAATTATTTTTGTGTGGGAAAATGTTCTACTTTTAGTGTTAACTCTATGAAGAGGAAGGTTTATTTTTTTAAATATTATTTAAAAATATTTGAGATGGTGAATTGTGTTTTGTTACAACTGCTTAAAATCCTGTAGTGCGTGTGTTTTAATTGTTTTGATAGAACACTTTTTCTTTTATGTATTAGCTATTCAAATTTTATTTTGTGGTTTTATAAATAAAGAAAAAAAGTTTAGTTGTACCGAAATCATTCAATCAATTTAAGCGTTAGATATTAATTGCTTATACTAATGATGTTTAAAAAAGATGTCAAGATGGGAACTTTTCTTGTCTAAGTATTACACATTTAGGCGAGAAAGCATTTTCAATAATCAAACTACAAAAAAATATTTAAAATCGTGAGTCTGGCACACTAAAAAGTGCAATTATAACATCAAAACATATTAGTCAAACGAATAAATACATGCTATTCTAAACAACTGTAAAAAAAAAATATTTAGTTTAAGAAACATGATGTGGCATATAAAATTATCTTTCTATAATGCACTTTTAATTTTTATCCTTCTACTATTTTTTGCTTTTTTAATTTTTATTTTTTGAATACGTTACTAATTACGGGGTTTGAAACGGACCTGCTTTGATCTATAACACAATGAATACTTTGTCGAAACGCTATACTACAAGTTGCTTTCCTGTATTTCATTATAAAGCAATCATATTCGTTTGTTTCAAACTACTTTACCCCCTACATATTTTACCAGGACATAATTTTGTTATCGCTTTTTTTTTACTAAACTGGAAAAAATATTTAAATTTATTATTGTTTCTAAGATGGATAAAATTAATAATCAAAAACATTAAATATTTTTCTAAATACATTTACATATTTTGTGCAGAAATGAAACTGAATTTTTGAGTAAAAAAATTAAAACAGATCAAAATTAGTTTAAAATCAAACATTACTAAACATTTCTAAATATGCCTTCATAAATATAAATAATATCAGAATGCTGAAAAATGTAGCATTCATAAAAAAAAACATTTCACCCCAAAAAATCCTTGTCTTTCTCTAGTAAGTATGAAACTATTTCTTTAACGTATCGGAAACACATCAAAAACGCTTAAAATTTGTTGGTGAGGGGTACTGTTTTTAACTTCGCCGTCACATGACCCTCTGGAGAAGATACAATTTGAAAGAACGGAATAAATATAAATTTACATATAAATTTATGAGCTCAAGAATGACGTTAAATACGATTGCGCAGTTTTCACAGTTACAGTTACACAATTTAAAAATTTTCACATATCAGCACTCACTTTTTTCCCACACTCTTTGATCGAAATATAGCAACGCACGAAATATAGCAAAAGGCAACTTCTTGTACTAAGAGTACCGTTCAAACTTCATTTTAAGTTGTTGTCTTTTTAATGTAGGGATTACGTTTCAATAAAACAAAGTGGGTGTTGCCATTTTTAAAACCGAAATTTGGTCACTGTAACTGTAACCGTGAGAACTACAACTACGCAGTCATTTATTACGTCACTACTGAGCGCATATATTATAATACATACGGAACAAAATTTTATTCCGTTCACTCTAATGGTATGCTCTTCTAGATGGTCATATGTTGGTAAATTTATATATATATATATATATATATATATATATATATATATATATATATATATATATATATATATATATATATATATATATATATATATATATATATATATATATATATATATATATATATATATATATATATATATATATATATATATATATATATATATATATATATATATATATATATATATATATATATATATATATATATATATATATATATATATAATAATAATAATAATAATAATAATAATAATAAATATTTAAAATTATTATTCATTCTTACATTTATTATAAAAATAACAATACACTTTTTTTCAAATTATGTTACAATCATTAATCTACAATCAAAATGTACTTAAAGAACATATCAATTTTACAGATATATTAACCAATTTTTACCGATATTTTATTATTAACCGAAAACAAGATAATGAAATTTTACAAATTTTGAAATTTAAAACTCGAAAGACTTAATTAAAATGCGTGTCATAAGGAATAGTTGACAGAAATTTTTTATGTTTTTATTGTTTTTATGTCACTCATTGTTTCTATTTTTCAATATTATTCACTTTTAAATGTATAATATCAATATTAATATGTTTTAGTTGATCAGTTGAACGCATTTTATGTAACACTTCAAATTTTTTTATTATCCACAAATCTTTATTACAGTGCGTATGACGTGTACCAAATCTCTATCAAATTATGTACGAAAGGTTTAAATCGTGTACGTCGATTCTAATCATGCCCATCGAAGGAAATCTCTATTACAGTGCGTATCACGCGTATATGCGTCATGCAGAACAAAAAAATTATTATTTCTTGAAAAACTTACAATTTTATTAAAATATAAAAATAATATATGGTGATATGTTTTCTCTATATTCCCACTAGAAGTTTTTGGTGTTTTATTTATTAACTGTTCAGCGGGCACTCGAAACCAAATAGCTGTCCGATTCTGCTCCTTTTACTCCAAGAGGCTTTGAATTGAATACAAAAATCAGAAAAGTTTAATCCAAAAGCTCTTTCTTCATTGCTTTCGTCTCGTGTTATTCTTTTGTATCATATGTAATTTATTTTTTAACAACTTTTTTTTTAAAAAGTTTCTAATGACAGCACTTTTTTCCAGAAATAAATTATTAAGTTTTTGTTAAATAAAAATGCAATTCTTCTTAGTGTTTTGGTAAAATTTAGAACAGGACCATTTGCTCTGCACGTTATTGTTTAATTTTCCTTCCGCATAATACGTGGTATTTCAAAATTTAAATTTCTCAACTGATTAAACAATTATATCCAAATACGTTTCTTTCTTTCTTCCTCTATGTAAGATTATCTTTTGACTTGTTCTGGTCTTTCAAACCAGCGTAATCAAGAACAAATTTTGTAACACATAAAAAATCAAAAATTCTACTTAACTAATTTTATTCTTAATTTTTGAAAAGGAAACAAGTTGAAACTTATTTGTTATGTAAACAATTTAACAATTAACAAGAATAATAACTAGCAATTTACAATTATTTTTATTACTTTTTAAGAGTTTTTCTTAGAAATAAATTCAAATATTAAGAAATACTTACGTAAAATGTTCATAGTTAAAATATGAAAAGTAAAATTTGTTTATTGATTCTTATATAACATTTTTTACTCTAAGAAATTACTTTTTTATGTATTAATTTGTAGTTATAGAAGAAAATTTTAATATTTAATGTACTGTAATATATTTTGAATAATTTTGTTCATTATTAATATAGTATTGTGAAAACAAATACTGCACATACAGATCATAAATATTTAATTTCATTTAAGTACAATGTTTCTGAATCATTTTAAAGAGAATATGTACATGTACTTACATATATGTTGTGTTTAAACTGACAGCCAAAAACCAGCCATGATCTGCTTGTAATATGTGTTACCGGATTCTATGTGGTGTAAATGTAATAAACTTTGAAGCTCTATTTTATCCCATCGAAAAGTGTCCTTAAATGTTGTGTAAGTAAAATAAATTATAATAGAGTATCGAATGCGTTGTTATTATTACAACTTGAACACAAAAATAACTGTTACTGTAAAAAATGGATACACAAAATTTCATGAAGCTTTCTTCGTTTTCTATATGACCCGAGCAAACATTTTGTCAAAGTGACGAAACAATTTCATCTAAATTAAAGAGATGTTTCGTATTTCGACATTCTGGTTTCGTCAAATCATGAATTACTGTCGTAGATTTGAAAGGGAGAAAAAACAGTTTCGTCATATATTCGATACAAATTATATAATTTTGTGACGAAATGATTCTCGCAATGAGCGAAATACAGCACAAGGATTGCTGAATCATCAAAAATGACAATTTCATTTCTGAGAGTGCGTCGGTACACTTCTTATTCAGATCACAGCTTGGAATGCTTGTTTAAAAAAATGGACCCAGCAAAAAAATGTCATTCTTCAATGTTCAACTCATATCAAACAACTATTCGAGAAATTTCTGTACTCTTTACTTTTTTTAAAACACTAAACAGAATTATTTCAGGGCAAAGTCCCAGACTTCAAGGTTGGGACTTCAGGCTGGGACACTGAAACGAGAAAGTGGTTTCAAAAAATCTAAATTCTTACAACGTCAGTTTATAAAACAATTGTTATAAATTTATTGAACTCGTGATTAATTTGTAAAAAGATCTGTTGACTTTTAAAATTTATCTAAAAAAAGGCTAATTTTAAAAAAAATGGACTAAAGTGATTATGGCAAATGATGGAATGATATCACCTTACGAACTGATACGGATGCATTATTTCATTCTTTAAAGAAAGAACAATTTTCATAAGCCTAACTAAAACATGGAATCAAATGCTTTGGCCATTTTCTAAAATAATTAAGTCCATTTTCACTCATTTTGATTTGTGTCCAGTTTCTTAAACTCGCATATTGAACTGTGTCCAAATTAAAAAACTCCACAATTACCTTATAGTTTAATTATGTCGCAGACCATAATTATTTTAAAAAACGATGAATAATATCCAAGGGCCTTTTTCAGACAAAAACACAGCCAGTTAATTTGAATGGATACCATTTATTTAATTATTAACGACCAATTAATGTGTTGAGAATTTTTATTTTAATTTATTAATTAAGATGTTTTTTATTTAACCTTATTAATAAATCTTGAACTTTAAGAAGATCATGTATTTCTTAACTTTAGGAAAGTTAGAAAAATAATTTTTACTAAGTTTTGAAGTACTTACTAATTTAAAACGAAAATTCACTAGAATACATATTAATGAATAAATAAAAATTAGATATTTTCAAAAATAGTAGTTGTTTACGGAAAAAGTAAATTTCATTCGTATAGTTCTCCATTGGTTAACATGATGGAAGTTGAATCCTCTTTAGTTGTCGGAAAAAGAGCATTAAGACAAATTTACGTAAAGCTTTTGTTTGCATATAAGTAATACGAAAGCAAGTTTCACCCCTTGATTTACATTTTTTACTGATAAAATACCAAAAAAATTAATGTGCTTTAATTTTACTTAAAATTTAATGTATCTGCTCAAATTTACTGTAGTAATTCGAACAAATAACAAAAAGTTAAAGCTTGTCGAATTATACATTAAAAGGCAATAATATTTGAAGACAATAGTTCTTAAATTTAAAGACTTAAAATTTGCAAATAAATGAAAGAAATAGATTAGTTTTAAATATGTTTCATCATTAAAATGTATTATTTGGTCAGAATTCTTTAACCCATTAATGGTCGCATATTTTTAAAAAAAATGGTCAAAAGTACCCATTATTCAAGAAAATTATATAAAACTAAATGTACATCAAATATATGTACTCATTTTCACTTTTGGGGTTAATTTTTAGCTTGCATGCTTGATGAGCGCTAATATCTAGTTTAAAATAAACTATCTCTAAATAAATAAAAAAAAATTGTCTGACACTACAAATCTGGTGTATAAATTGAGAAATAAACATGATTCCGGGCATAAGAAATACATTGTTTTAATCCATTTGTCACGTTACTTTCGAACACACCAGCCCGGAAATATCGTGGGCACGAGAAAAAGAGGGCATAACTTCAACCTATTATTTTGACGGGAGCGAGATGGAAAGTGATGGCGTACAAAATATCAATGAATTTTAAAATTAATAACACTAAAATTCTCAAGGGGGCAAATAAATATTCGAATAACTAATGTTTCAAATTTTATGTTTTAGCTCTTAAAAAAGTAAAAAATAAATTGTAGTTTTGAGTTCCTAATTAAAATTGCTGATATTCTTAAGGGAATAAAAAATAGAGTTTCATATTTTAGATATAAAAAAAGGTGAAATTCTCAGACCAGTAAAAAATTTTCTGGAATTAGAGCTTTAATAAGAATACTAAAATTCTTAAACAAAAGACAAAAAAGACGTTTAGACAAAAAAGTCGTTAATTTTACAATTAAATATGCTAAAATTTCCGATTTTATAGAAAAAAATGCAATTTATCGAATTTTATGCTCCAACAAAATAGTTGAACTTGCAGAATTTTAAATTTAAATATATAATAACATTAAGATGAGATTTTGGTCAGAATTTTTAACGAGAAAAGAAAATCTATGCTTATAATATATGTAAAAAAATATCCTATTTTTCGGGTAAATAATAATGAGTTTCGTCCTCTTTCTATTACCGTTCAACACGTGTTAAATTATTTCCCTAGTGGTTTAAAAAAAGTAAAAATATTCAAAATCTCATTAAAAAAACTTTTTTCTTCCTTGAAGCACATAAAATCTCGCAAGAGGAGTAAAAAACAGATGAATAAGTTATTTATCTCTTCAGATTCAAGTAAATTAAAATCGATTCTAGTTTATTTTAACATAGCTTTGAGGTAAAATTAACATGTTCTAAAAGGAGCAGGTAAAACTTGAAAATTAAATCATTCGCTAAGCTTAAAGAGAAGTATTTTAAATTAAGGGCAGGTTTACGGTTTCTTTCCGTCCATGTAAATTTAAATAATTTGTAATCATTAATAAAACATTTATAAAATAGTTTTATTTTAGCTAACAAAAAGATGGAAGTATAATTTCAAAGCATAACATTTTAATTTATTTTTTATTTATAACTTTCTCATTTTAGTAAAATACTTTAAAAATTTTACTCTGAATGCTAACTTAATTTTATAAAAAAAACATTTAGTTCAAACGAAAATAAAGGTTCCAAATTTTTAAATTCTGATTAAAACTATTCAACTTTTCTTTCAGAAATGTGAAACGGTTAGAGCAATGTAATAATAACCTGTGCTCTCATATTATTAAAATGATAGCTTTTTCAAAGTGTTTTTAATCTAAGAAAAAGATGATGAAAAAGAGGATAAACAAGATTATGTGTCTACGTAATGTGTTGCTCTCTAGTGAACATTGTTGAAATTGTTCAAACTTGTTAATTAATTATCTGGATACAATACAAAGGAAAGATTTTATGTTAACTTGTCCCTATTTGAAATAATGTGTTTTATCACTAAAAAACGACAAGCTCTTATTTATTTTGCTCTTATTTATGCTTAAAACATTATGTTTACACTATTTTAACACTGTAATATCTCAGATCAGCATTTTTTTCGATAAGTTTTTGTTAGTTGATTATTTTATTAAAAGCTGTGTTTTAATATTTACAGATTTATATATACACTGAGTGGCCAAATTATTATGACCACTCCTTCAGTACGCTGTTGGGCCACCTTTTGCGAGCATTACTGCCTAATTCGTCTAGGCATGGATTCTATGAGATGTTGGTAGAAGGTATGCCAGACCAATGTCGCTGAACTGCACTTGCCAATTCCTGCAAATTTGATGATACTGGATCCATCTGTCTGAGCACCCATTCAATTTCCTCCTACAAATTCTCAATTGGATTGAGATCTGGAGATTGTGCTGGCCAACGAAGCAAGTTAAATTCTCCGTCATGCTCTTCGAACCATCTGAGGACAATGCTAGCTTTATGACAAGGAGCGTTGTTCTGCTCTCAGTATCCATCCCCACCAGAGTACATCATTGACATAAACGGATGTTCTTAATCTACGATGATACTTAAATACCCTTGGGCATTAAGGCGTTGTGGTACAGGAATTAAAGGACCCATACAATACCAAGAGAACATTCCCCATACCATAACGTTGCCAGCACCAGCTGGAAGTGTCGTGGCAATGCAGTTGGGGTTCATGCTTTCGTGCTGTTTTCTCCATATTCTCATCCTGCCATTTGAGCGATGCATTTGAAATCGTGATTCATCGGGTCACTTGGCCCTCTTCCAGTCATCTACTGCCCAATGTTTGTGCTTCTTTGCAAATTGGAGACGCCTGTGCTTATTTAAAGCAGACAGTAGAGGCTTACGAACAGGTCGTCTGCTTCCATACCCTATACGGAGCAATGTGTGTCAAACAGTCCGTTCAGAAACGCTCACAGTTGCTCCTTGATTAATATCACTTGCAATTTGTCGCACTGTTGCGCTGCACAACCCTGGCCAGCCTTCTCTCTGATCGAGCATTCAGTACCCTGTGACGACCACAAGTCTGACGTTGAGACCCGATTTTTTGCTTGATTATCCATTCTTTGTACACACTAACAACTGCTGCTCTAGAACACTTTACAAGTGCAGCCGTTTTGCTGACACTCTTTACGACACATCTCGCACCCACAATCATTCCACTTTGAAATTCAGTTAAATCACTTTTCTTTCCCATATCTGAGCAAGCAACACAGTATAACTGATGACTCACTTGTCCAGCATTCCCGTGTTATAGTTATCTTGCCCTCCAGTGGCAGCGCTGTGACGCAATAACTCATTTGCATAAAATCTGAGGTGATCATAATAATTTGGCCACTCAGTGTACATGGCTTTAAATAAAATCTATCTATAATATCATCAGCTGATCTTAAGTGTGGGTGTAATTTTAATTCAGTTGCAATTTTGTGATTTTAACTTCAATTTATGAATGTGAAATTAAAATTTTGAATTCTGCTAACGTTATTTATTACTGCTAAAAATTCACACCAAGTAACAACAAAATTTCGCAAAGGCAGTAGATATTTTATACCATCTTAATTTTCCTTTGTAAATAAAAAAAATCTTGCATTATATTTTAGCAAATAACTAAATATATCTAAACTTACTATTAAGAGATAACTTGCGTAAGATCAGTGTCGCAATACTTCTAAAAGTTGGACATATTCTTTCATTCCTTGTGTGTAAAAATAAACGAATTATAATTACCTTCATTTATAACACAATTAAATTCATTTATAATATAATATATCAAATATTCGCAATTTTTAATTGGGGAATAAAAAGGTAAAAATTTTTAGATCGAAAAGAATACATAAAATGGTATCAGCAATTCTAAATATAGTTTAAATGAAATAATATTTCTTCAAAATATTATTCACTTCATTTGAGCATCATTCATAAAAGAACAGGATGACATGAAATTGCAAGTGCGAAGTCATAATTTTATATAAAATATCGGTTAAAGCTCCCCTGTCGCCGGACTTACTTTGGTAAGTTTTCGAGGTTTTCCTCTCTATGTTAGTCAAATGTGGGTTAGTTCTTTCAAAAGATCCTCAACGAAGGCTCCCAATGCTTAATCCAGGAGTTCCCGTGTCTTCGCGTAATAGTCTAAAATTTAACGACAAATAATGAAGGGAAAATTTGCTTGCAATCATCACATGGAGTGATCGACAGATTTTCCTCATCTAGTCGAATTTTTAACTTAAAATTATTTATTATTTATTCTTTTTTTTTGTTCGCCATAAAAATAATCTTAACAGTCCAAATCCATTATTAATGCTATCCTATATCAAATAATTTTTCAATTTTATGATAAAACGTTGATTTTCTAGCTCAAAAAGTTTCGCAAGTGAACTAAAAAAAATTTTTATTTTATATTTATAGAGTTGAATCCGTAGATCATTAAGGGTAATTGGCATTATCTAGGTTTCACAAAGTTTGATAACCGTCTGCGTTTTCTTATTCTTCCACTACTCCTAACTGAATAGCTTCTAAGCTGCTTGTTGTAATTCTCAAACTACGTTAGATACAAGGATTCTACTCACTAAGACATAAGTGCGTTCTGAAAGTAATGCACATGATTTTATTATGACACGACTATCAATCGCATCCTCACTCAGATTGGTCTAAAAATGTGGTGGGGGGTTTGTCCTTCCAAATACGCCTAGTCTCAGGTCGCTCCGAGTAGTAGGAGCGGTAGGACGTGTCTTTGCGCAAAGTCTTTTTTTCTATCGAGTCACAGCGTGGTGGAGTGTTCGCTGGAAAGCGATGAAGTTTTGTGTGCGGTTTGGGAAGAATGCGACGGAAACTCAGTGTGGACTGTGGCACAAGGCCTTCAAGGAGGGTCGGGAGAAGGTCACAGACGAGCCTCGTTCAGGACGCCCAACAACAGCCCGAACAGATGAAAAGTCCAGCGTGTGCGTGAAGTTTTGAAGTCAGACCGTCGGTTAAGCATTCTGGCAATCACCAACACCCTGAACTGTGTGGTACATGGGATTGTGACGGAGGATTTGCAAATGAGAAAGGTCTGTGCGAAGCTTGTGCCGAAGGTGTTGACGGAGGAGCAAAAACTACCTGACTCAAAGTAAGACCCCCTCGGTGCCCCAGCCTCCCTATTGCCCTGACTTGGCGCCATGTGACTTTTTTTGTTCCTTCGACTGAAAAGAGAGCTGAATGGAAAGCACTGAGAATCGGTGGGGAACATCCAAACTCATGTTACAAGTTTCCTGAGAGGCATTCCTGTCGAGAAGTTCCTGGGTGCCTTCCAGGCGTTGCAGAATCGTCTCCGCAAGTGTATTGATGCACAAGGGAACTATTTTGAAGAATGTTAACCATTTGTACCCATAGGATCAATAAATCTATTTTTCCCAGAAAATGCACATTACTTTCAGAACGCACCCTGTAAATAGATGCTTGATAAAGCATTTAAACGTTGAGATATACATCTGGAAGCTGTACACGACACTTTTATTTTATTGGAACAGGTAGTCTTGCTCAGCATTCTGAAATCTCTCCAAATAAATAAATAAATAAAATTTATAGCAAAAGTTTTATTTATAGTTAATGAAAACTCGAAAAGAAACAAATCGGAGATTTTATTTCAAGCATCAGAAACTATTCAAAATGACAGTTGATATCACTGAACTATCTGGAATATTATTCGAAAATATCTATCGATATATCGATAGGTATTATATTATCGATGTAATATATATCGATATAATAATCGAATTTACAATCGAAAAATTGCATCAAAAGTTAAAATATATATTTTGAAAATGCAAATACGTTTCGTAGTCATTAGAGAATTAATTGAAAAAAAGGTGAATTTTAAAGGGAGAAGAAATCACTTTTTACGTATTTAATGCAAGTAATTTAGATAATCAAGATGATTGATAAGCTAATTTTTCGAATTTTAAACTTAGTTATAATGGACCACAAATTTTAAGACAAGTTTTAATTTTCCAAGCTTTGTGCAGTGATTTTCTTTTCAAAATAGCATGAAAAACTACAAGAAAACTAATTTATTAAAAAAAACATTTTCTAAAAACATATGCTTCTATAATAGAAGCGCACTAAAAGAAGCAAGAATAATTCCATGAGGGAAAAAAATAACATTGAAGTGTTTTTGTTCCTGAGTGCTTCATTAGATAAATTGGGAAAACAAAATTTATTCACAAGTTTTTGTTTCTAAATATGATTAAACTGAGTTTGATTAAATTTTAAATATATGGGCAACGATGATTTTCAAAAAAATAATTTTCAAAATAATTTCTCCTTTTCACAATTAAAAATTTTTTGGCTTCAAAGAGTGTTTTCTCTCATGAGTAAAAAACATAACAAGAGTTATAAGAAAATAAACTACTTAGAATCAAATCATTGTTATAAAAATATCAAGAATATTTAATATCGCTTTGTTATTTCAATTAAATATGATTTTCGTTATCAAAACGACAAAGAATGGATATTCAAATGAATATTTTTTTTACTTTGTAGTTTAAAACCTATTTTCACTTATTATTTTAAACGTTAATTAATTTTTATTTCCT
The DNA here is from genome assembly GCF_982258835.1 of Parasteatoda tepidariorum. Classification (NCBI taxonomy): domain Eukaryota; kingdom Metazoa; phylum Arthropoda; class Arachnida; order Araneae; family Theridiidae; genus Parasteatoda; species Parasteatoda tepidariorum. The sequence goes on along the minus strand of NC_141757.1, from coordinate 114,931,120 downwards.
TTTCATTGTATTATGATGAAAACTTTTAATAATTCAACATAAAAAAGTAGATATTTCAAACACTAGATTTTTTTGCCAATAGTTAACTGATCCAATAATAATTCCAACAGATTGTTTAATTTATCTTTCTCAAACAACAAAGGAAAAGTGTTAAGAATTTTACACAAAATTTCTTTCAGAATTACGAAAAACTAATTTACATAGATAAAATTTAAAATTTTTATAAAACATTTAAAATTACATTTTTTGACATAAATTTTTAAAATTATTTTTTTCCGTTTGTTAAAGACTAAGGAAATAAATGTTTCTAACAATTTATTCTAAAAGGCATTACAAAATCAAAATAATGGAAATCTTTTTAAAGGAAACAAATTTAAATTATATTACAAATAATTATAAGAAGTTTTTATATAATAATTAATTTTACACTTTATAATCAACCATGAATTTTATTTTAATATATTTCAAAATTAAAAGAATTTTTTAAACCGAAATTCACAATATAAATGTATTCATATTGTGAATTTCATTATGTAAAATGTACTTATTATGGGATACATGAATATATTGCGAACCTATATTGTATGTAATGAAATTCACACTGTAATTGGAACTATTATTATCTGAAATAGAGTTGAAATATTAAAGAAAAGAATTCATGTATCCTATATAAAATTCTAAAATGTTAAATCATTTACTTTAATTATAAAAACTTTTTTAAAATTAAATGATTGACAATTAAATGATTTTCTTCAATTTAAAGGCTTATAACAATATAGTAATAAATCACACCTTTTTCAAACTAGTTATTTTTTACACTATTTTCTCAACTATTACTTAGAATTTTTTCTGATGTTTCTGGAACTTCCACTAGATGACAGCGCAATATATATGAAAGTTTTTTTTTTATCTGACATGAAAATTGTGGTATTTTTGCAATAAAAACGCTTTCCTAAATTATGAAAGTTTTAAAATTATAAAAAAAAGGAAAAATCTTAATTATTTATTTATTTTCTTCAAAAACAATTTTTTTAAGCTTTAATAGATCTTAAATTTAAATCTACTTTATTCAAAAACTCATCTTCAAAGCGTATAGTAAGCAATTACAATGTATAGGAAATAAGTTTAAAATAAACCTGATATTTCTCCTTAAATACGCTTATTTAGAAATATAGTTTGTTACATTATGCTTAAATTAAATTTTCATTTGTATCTAATTAATTATAAATTAAATTAGCTGGCTCCGAGTGTACTTTGCTGTTCTATTTTTTAACGATAGTAATTTTAAAAAAAACTAATTAATAACTTCTAAACTGTTCCTCATCAAATATTTGAAAATATAACTGTGCTCGTCATCACAGTTCTAAACTATTAGATTTTAATCTGTTTAATTTAACTCTTTAGTTATAGTAAACTAATTTAGAAATAAAGTTTGACTTATTAATTTCAATTATTATAATGATAGTATTTTTAAGTAATTAGTTGCATAAATATTGCATTTAGCATTAATATTGCATAATTATTGCATTAGTTGCATTTAGCATAATTAGTTGCATAAATATTGCATTAGTTGCATAAATATTGCATTTTGATTTATAAATATAGTATCTCTTGTATAATTCTGTTAATAACCAGAATTTTATACTATCATAAATATACTATTCTGCTAATAACTAGAATTTTATACTATCATAAATGTACTATTGTACTAATAACCAGAATTTTATACTATCATAAATGTACTATTCTGATTATAACCAAAATTTTATACTATCATAAATGTATTATTCTTGGTTAAAATGTACTTTAATAAACATAATAATTAAAAACAGCATTGAAAATAAAATCCGAAAACAAATTTAAACGTTGCTTTAAAATCATTTTCAGAATATTCGAAAACCAGGTATTTCAAATTTTAAGAGTCGTTGCATTTATTTATTGTAGATTATATTCAGCATACATGCAACTGTGCCGAATTTTAATTTAAATTATAATTCAGATTTTTCATATTACTCGAATTATATAATTCAAGTTCGTCAACTACGTCAATAACCCCATTCTGATTTTATGCAATATTAACCCTTTGACACAAATGGGACACCTGTGTCCTTTATATATATTTTTTTTTTCCTGGCTCACTAATTTCAAGCTAAAATATATTTCAATATTTTTTTCAATTACTTAAAACAGCTTAGTAATTACTAAAACTACTGTTAAATTATTGAAATTATAGTTGTACTAAAATATAAAATCTAAAGAAAAAAATTGTTTTTTCTGATCAAGTTCAATTAATTTTTTTCTAAATCTATTAAAATGCAAATACGAAAAAATTTTTGTTTGGAAGTGAAGCGTGTTTGGAAAATTTTACGGCAAAAAAGACATCGGTGTTTCCTGTTGTATTTCATAAACATAATTTTTTTTTAAAAAATGATAAATACAGTGTTTTCTACTTAGTTTGAAAATTAATACAAAATAAGGAAAAAAGTATGAAAAATATGATCAATAAAAAAAGCGTTAAAAGTTACCTGCTTAATGAATTTAAAGCCACACCAGTTGACATTTTTATTTCATTTTATTTCATAACCGGCTTTAAAAGAACCGACCCAATTCCATAGCCTTTTAGTTTTGACCTCAATCCAGAAGACAAGGGATCAAGCTTTTGGAGAAATTCGTGGATGACTTTTTTCGATAAAACTTACCCGCATTTTTTGTTACATGGAGAATAAAACCACGAAAGCTTCTCACATTTAGCCTGATGGCAAGGGACCACTGAGGATACTTTAGGTCAGCATTGCGGTTGGTACATGAAGTGTGTAGATTTTGTATCGACCCGTCATACCTGGCATATGAACCTGGGACATCTCATTGGAAGCTGAGCGCTTTATCCCTTGATCCACCTCAGTAGACATTTTTAATCGAAAACAAAATGTCAAAAAACTGCCGTGGTTATGCTATAGAACCATTCGAATACAGAAACATTTTAAAACAAAATAATAGACCAAGACTCTTAACCTCGGAAGACAAAACATTTTCCGTCGTCCCTCCTTCACAGAACCACTTGTCCGTACGTCATTAGTTTCGAAGAAAAGTTGCCGAAACTTCATCAAGAAAGCTTCAGAAAAGGCTAATAAAAGATCCATTCAACTAAGACAATTGACAGCCACGGAGGAAGAAATTATCCATCGCTGTCCATATCTTTGGTGGTTTTCGATCCTCATTTTGCAGAAGAGAAAGAGAAAAGAAAAAAAAGAAGGAAATCGCGTCGATACCCTTCGTAGTAATGAATGTCCCGGAATCTGAAACTCTGTATGTGTCACAAGGGTTCGATACTAGAAGATAAAAAACAAAGATCTCTTCGGTGTCTCCTGGGGATTTGGAATGGCAATAGAAACCCTAATAAAAGCCTTCCAAAAGAGAAGTGATCTATGATTGTGGTATTCTCTATCCATTCTTTTCCTCGATGGGAAAGGAAGTCACAAAAAAGATGTTTGATATGGAGTTTTGTTTTTTGTTTTGGAATTTCAGGTGATTGTTGCTGGATACAGTCAGCTGAAGTCGTCTGGAGTTTATGGATTGTTAAATTATTTTAGCGTGACCGAAAAGCGAAGATTTAAAACCCTTCATTTAAAAAGAAATGTTTCTTTTTACCGCTTAAACATTTTGTCCATACCTTCACGCAAAAGTACATAAATCCTAAAATCAATTGGAATCAAAGTGATGAAATTGAATTCTTTCAAGAGTGAGTGATTCGTTTTATTTTATATTTATTTATATTTATGTATATATAATGTATTAATATTATATTATATTATATTATATTATATTATATTATATTATATTATATTATATTATATTATATTATATTATATTATATTATATTATATTATATTATATTATATTATATTATATTATATTATATTATATTATATTATATTATATTATATTATATTATAATACATTATATTCATTTATTTTTTTGAAATACTAAAAACATTTTAACTATGGCGCTTAATGAAATAAATCTTGAAGTCAAACAAAATCAATGCTTTTGAAGAACGCACAAAAGTACTCTTTAAACAGTTTTCTTAAAGAATGCTTCGTGTATTTTAAAAGGCATTCAAAAAATTAACTTTACTATTTCTAACAAGAAGGAAATATGAAGATTATTAAACCACTTCCTAATCGCACAATGTGCATAATATTTTTTTATTATGAAACCTTTATGGAAGATTGAATGGATGTAAACAATAACAAGCTTTCTAAAGCCAGAAGAAATTTAGAAAGCATCCGGTGTATCCCTCCTCTTATGTTAAGCGAGGCGATGTGCGAACAAGCTTAATATTCTAGGAAGTTTTATAATTGTGATATTTTCTCAAATTTAAGCAAAATGTTATCATTTATAAGAGTTTTCAGCAATTTATAAATTTTGCAATTTATAAAACATGCCTAAAACAAATTTAAGAAGATTAATATTATGAATAAATTGTAAGATTTGCTACTTTTTGGGTGTTATACCTTATTTGGCTGTAATTTTGTAAAATATTGTCACATGTTTGGATAGCATCATAGTGTGCTTAAAGAGTGTCTTTCGAATTCATTTCTTATTTGTTTCTTTGAAATTTAAATTGAAAGAACGAGTAATATTGTGAACACTTCAAGTATAATAATTGTGAATGTCGCGTTGCACGAAGCTTAGGCGTAAAAACCAATCTGAACTAGTAACCCGGAATACTTACGACGGTTTTTAACTCCTGGCCCCATCTGTGCCTAGCTCTACTCGGTCAACCATCCATTAAGAGCCGCGATGGCTCAGGGAATTGAGCGTTTGTCTTCCAATGAGATGGTTCGAATCCCAGCGATGGCTGGTCGATACGAATTCTGCATCCGACTTGCACAGACTTGCACAGTGCTGACGTAAAATATCCTCAGTGGTAGACGGATCATGGGTTAGAGTTCCCTTGCCGTCAGTCTAACCGTGGGAGGTTTTAGTTTTTTTTCTCTCGTGCGGGTTAGTTCAATCAAAAAGTCCTCCAGGAAAGCAAATTTTTCCACATTCTTGATCGAGGTGTTCCCTTGTCTTTTGGATAGGCCAAAAGTACAGAGCTACGCAGTTGAAAATTAGTAGTCGTAAACCCAAAAATTGAATTGGCTGTTCAGGGATGGTTATTAAATAAAATATTAAAAACCATCCATATGGCCTGCAGTGATTGTAAAGTTCTATGCAGGATTTCTCATGTTCTCTGAAATCTTCTCTTTCTGTCTATGGTTATTTGAAAATTACAGTTATAAAAAATGCTCTTAATTGTTTTTTTTCCTTTATTTTCTCTGAAACAATGAAGTTAAATGAACCCAGTTTCGAAGCTTTTTTATAAATTGCATAAGATTTTAGTGCTTTTTTTTCAGAAATTAAACGGTAAGCATTTTATACAGCATTTTCATAAACATATATTTAGCGGTAAGGAATTTAACTTCCTTAAACTTCCTCTCTAAACTTCCGTTAACTTCCTCTCGAAACAGAACCAAATCTTATAGCATGTCGCTTTTTGTGTCGTTATTTGTGCTTAATTCACAAATTTGAACTTTATAAAGAATAAAGTTTATCCCACTCTCATTTGATCTGCTGTAGAGATAATCTATACATAATAATAAAAGCGGCTGTGTGTGTGTGTGTGTGTGTGTGTGTCTGTAATCACAATATATCGCCCCAGAAGCCTCGCCCAGGCACGAAACTCGGCACATAATTGTGTTTTGACATACTGAAGAAGTATTTTTTTTCTTTTTCAAAAATTTGGATCAGTTATTTAGTTATCAGTCATTTTGTAAGTCTATGCTTTTCGTCTGCTTTTTCGTCTTCAAAGAGCCATATTCAAAAAATCTATACATAATAATAAAAGCGGCTGTGTGTGTGTGTGTGTGTGTGTGTGTGTGTGTGTGTGTGTGTGTGTGTGTGTGTGTGTGTGTGTGTGTGTGTGTGTGTGTGTGTGTGTGTGTGTGTGTGTGTGTGTGTGTGTGTGTAATCACAATATATCGCCCCAGAAGCCTCGCCCAGGCACGAAACTCGGCACATAATTGTGTTTTGACATACTGAAGAAGTATTTTTTTTCTTTTTCAAAAATTTGGATCAGTTATTTAGTTATCAGTCATTTTGTAAGTCTATGCTTTTCGTCTGCTTTTTCGTCTTCAAAGAGCCATATTCAAAAAATCTATACATAATAATAAAAGCGGCTGTGTGTGTGTGTGTGTGTGTGTGTGTGTGTGTGTGTGTGTGTGTGTGTGTGTGTGTGTGTGTGTGTGTGTGTGTGTGTGTGTGTGTGTGTGTCTGTAATCACAATATATCGCCCCAGAAGCCTCGCCCAGGCACGAAACTCGGCACATAATTGTGTTTTGACATACTGAAGAAGTATTTTTTTTCTTTTTCAAAAATTTGGATCAGTTATTTAGTTATCAGTCATTTTGTAAGTCTATGCTTTTCGTCTGCTTTTTCGTCTTCAAAGAGCCATATTCAAAAAACTATTAAAAAATACATATACTTTTCCCCACTCTTATAAATGTATGCTAATGCGAACCTTACAATTGAAATATTAATTTTCGACAACTTAAACCAATAATATACGAAGGAATTAATAATTTAATTGTAAAGTTCGCATTAGTTTACATTTATTAAAGTGGAGAAAAGTTTAACTTTTGTATTAAAAATGTGGCAACATATTCGATACGTAAATAGAACGCTTCGCTTTGATATATTTGTCGCTGTTCATAATTGTTATAATAAGTTTTGCTTCTTCTTTCCACGCTCTATTTTTTTTTTCTTAAGCGAAGACGATAATTTTTGTAGCGATATTGTAGTACTTTGTACAACTAAAAATTCTTTTCACAACACTTTAAAAATATTTACTTTATTTTCTTTATATATACAGAGAACAGTCTGCAAAGAATTCGATTAGGTTGAAAAACATTTTGCTAAAAAGGAACGAATTCAAAAAGAAAAAATAAACAACTTAAAGAATAAAAATGCTGATGCCAGCCAATTTTTTGAAAGTTAACTTAGAAATAACAAACCAAACGATGTTAAATAACAAACCAAACGATGTTGACAAAATGACGTAGAAAGCGCAAATAGATCAAAATTATACAAGCACAACTAGATCAAATTATAATACCTGAGTGCTTGACGTAACAGATATAGAAATAGAATTTGATACCATAAAAAATTATATAGAAATAGAAATTGATACCATAAAAAATTTATTCGTTTTCGTGTTCTTTTCATGTATTTAGCATTTTAGTTTTTTTTTTCTTAAGCGTTGTAGCTATATAATTTCAAACATCCTCAAGAGCTATAACACATCTGCAGCAGAACTGGATATGAAGACAAAATTGCAGGACAGGAACACTTTAATTGTCCACTAATCTTCAGATTTCCTGCTATGTTTTAAAAAACTTTATTTGTGAAAACCTTTAGCGTGGCGGACAGCTGGCCGCCTTAGGCGGCTAGTATATAATAAAAACAATTATGCTAATAGGATTTCGAAAAGCCAAAATTTGTTCCAAAATTTCTAATATTAAATAAAATAATAAAAAGCGACAAATATTTATTTAAAGTTATTTTTATATGGACTTATCTTTGGATATATTAACTTTATAATTGTGTGAAAAATTTTCCCAATTATCTTAAAAATGTCTCGAGAAATGGCGAAATACACAAAAAGTAAAATTAACATGAAGGGGAACAAACTTTGAACAGCTCTCCTCAACAAACTATCCGGACCCTATTTCCCAGATTGCGGCACCCCTCTAAATTTTACAGGTCAGAATCCGTCGAAAAAATGGTATATTTATTCAGAGAAGGTACGTTTTTGTGTGTGATTTCCTAACATAAAATATCATATGCACTAATTAATTAGCATATTCGAGGTCACCCTCTCAAACCATTAAGGTTGAGTCCTAGAACGTGAAGATCCGATCATCAGATCAAAAGCTATTAAGGGTGGTCTGTTTTTTATCATGCACACTGTACATCAGTTTTTGTATCGTTCTGTGTTCTTTTATTCATTCTTTTTAGCTTAACTCATATGCAGCACAGATCATACTTTACCCTTATTTGACCTGTTACAAATTTAATGGAATAAACATATTATTCTAACAGGTTTAAAAAAAAAAATTTGCACCAAAAATTTTGAAAGAATTTTCTTTTCCTTTTAATCAAAATGCGTTATCACCTTTTTAAACGTTAAATTTACGTATAAATTGTTATAATACAAAGTCTTTAATTTGGTTTAAAACAGCTCTATATGCTTAGGCACAATTTACAACCCACCATATGTAATTTCAGTTATAACTCGTATTTAACATGCAGGTCCTATCAATCTTTCAAATACGTGTAATAGCTTTGCCTGTTACAGGAGGGACAAAGCAATTTATTCCATTAAGTTGCTTCAATTCTAATATCCTATGAGCTGATTTTCCTGAGTTCAACACCTCATTATAATCTGAATAGATTCAAGTCTAGCATATACGCATACGTTTCATTAAGTATGCATTTTAAAAAGTAAATTTTATAAATATTTGAGAATATATCATTTCAGTTTTATAAAACATTTTAACCTTAATAAAAATCTTGATCTAATCTAAATTTTACATCAATAATAAAATAATAATATTTACATTAACAACATATAGTTAAAACATCAATAATATAATTTAAGAGCAAAATATTTTCAAAAACCTATTGACAGCTAAGTATGTTACAGGTAAAATTCTTCTTAACTGAAAATTATACAGTGATGTTTTCAAAATAAAATAAAAAATTTTAATGTTTTGTACTGAATTACAATTTGAATTATTTTATTTAATGTAAATTATGTTTTCTTTTTAGAAACAACTTCAATTACTTTGCAATTGATGAACTATGTATTACGAATATTTCATCCTGCAATAAATTTTTAACACTCTAAATATTTATTTATTATTCATAAAAAAAGGTGGAAGTAATGTATTATAATTAAGCTCATTAGAACAGTAGTTGAAACATTTTAAGGACATAAAATCATTCCCAATCATTAATCAATGTTAATTCCAACAAAAAAATCAAATACAATTAAATAACAAGTTTAAAAGGAAATAACTCAAAATGAGTGTTATTCGAGGAAAATAAATTCAACATTTGATGGTCAAAGTTACAACACCCAATTGTACCTTTTTTTTACAATCACTTTTTTAACCGTCGTTTTAACAGTCGACCCAGTTTTTTAGTTTAATGTTCAACTTCGAATCTTTTTTAAGTTTGAATCCAATCCAGAAGACAAAGGAACTACGGGATCAAGTATTGGGAGAAATTTGCTTTCGTGGAGGACTTTTTGATAGAACTAACCCACATTTGAGTTACATGGAGAAGAAAACCACAAAAACCTCCCACGGTTAGTCTGATAGCAAGGGGACTCTAACCCATGATCCGTCTACCACTGAGGATATTTTACGTCAGCACTGTGGTCGGTGCAAGCAGGATGCGGAATTCGTATCGCCCAGGCATCGCTTTGATTCGAATCCAGTTCACCCCATTGGAACGCGAACGTTCCATCCCCTGAGCCATCACGGCACCCAATTGTACCTTGGAGCGATTTTTCTGCAAAACATTTTTTTGTTTCGAAACTTTAAAACAAAGTTCGCTCATAAATGAAATATATTTAGTGGAAAACGCATAAAATATTTCCTCAGAATTTCTGCTAATTGAATAATTAATTTCTGTAAAAAAATAAATAGTGGAACAAAAAATAAAAATTACTTAAAGTTATTCCTCAGTTACTCCAATTCACTTAAATATTAATCTGCAGCCATAACAGAATATGATTTTTTTGCTTCATCTATCCAACAGAAGAATTCTGAAAATGTTTATTAAAGTATCGAATACAGTACACCATCTAAAGTGTGCTATTTTGAATTAAATGTAAATTCAGTTTTTTTTTTAATTATGCATAGAAAATAAATGTGATTGATGTACTAAGCTGCAAACCCATTCATCTTGTAAAGATAAAAGCACTCCCACACCAGCCAATCACAGAGAGGGAAATCACGGATATTAAGTCTCCATAATTTTTTAGGAAACAGCATGGCGTTAACATTATGGACAGTATTGCGCATCAGCTGCATTTACTTTCAAAACAAAATTGTGCTAGTCCATCTAAAGCTGGTAGTCTTCAAAGCACCTTATATCGACTAGTATCATTTTGTCAAGGGAGTAAAGGCAACTGGCTTGAAAATACTGAAAATACTGTCACCGTCATTTAAAAAATTATGGAGACTTGATCTCTTTCATGTAGACTTCAACGCGCCACCAGCAAGTAAACACTAAACCTACTGAGAAAATACTTTTTTAAAAGAAAAAATAATTATGATGGCATGAACTAGAATGATAATAAATTTTTAACTTATAAGGAAACATTAATTAATTATCAGAATAAAAATTGAAGTTGTGTCCATTTTGTCTTTTATACACTGAGAAGAAAAGTATGGTAAAAGCTATCACATTAGGAAAAAAATTATAGTGTTTCTGTCTCCATGGGAACACTAAAAATCAAGGTAATTTTTACCAAAACGCTTTGATAATGATTTTGGAAAATTTACTATAAAATATGGTTTTACAGTGTGTGCTGAAATTTGGTAATTTTATCATGGTAACTTAAAGCATGGCACAAAATTTTATTTTTCAGTTTTTTTTTTACTAAGTTAGTGGTACTATAATTTTCAAAACCCAAATTCTTGATAAAACCGCTAACATATGAACGAATTACATATTATCATACGAACCGTTATCATATTACCTAAAGAATGGTTTAAAAACCCTATATTTAGGTTTTAATACCAAAATGTTGGATTTTTTTTACTGGAAATGTTTTTACCATACAATACGGTCATTTATTTCTCCGTGTATCCATCTAATTTCCATGTTAGAAACAGACAATTTTAGTTATTTAATTCAAAATTTATCCTGCATAATTCTATTTTGAATAATTAATTTACGACAATTAATGAATACGAAATAATGTTTGATGGGATACTGAGACACGTGGGAAACGCAGATTCCGAAAAGCAGCAGATATTATAACCCAATCAAAACCCAACCAATTAGTCTCTCTTTTTATACAATATTCGATGAATGGGTACAAATTTTCTAACTTTGCCGAGGCAGGGTAACTGGAATGTCAAATTAAACAACAAATCACTTCAGATAAAATCAGTCATTGAACCCTATACAACATTAAATTATAAGAAAAATAAATCACAGCTTATCTTACACAGATTATGCCTCGGGCGCATTTCGTTTGACAGATAAATATTTAATTTTAAACGAGGCAATGTTTTAAATTTAGATTTAATAGATAACAAAACTTCAACTATTATTTATCGACTTCATGTATCATATATGAGGATAAACCGTATCAAAACATAATGCCTTGTTTTTAATAAATCAGATTATATAATTTAATTAAAAAATAATTTTAACTTCCGTTCCCGATTTTTATACTCTTAGTAAATAGAATAATCTTCAAAAAATTACGTGATTTCCTCACATCCCGCATTTTTCCTCTCTCCTTCACGATGGTCTCCACGTATCTAAGTAGCTTTTTCCCTACAGCAGTACATTTCAGTGTGAAGTTTGATTATACTTGAACTTAGATGAAACCATGATAATGGAAAGGGGGAAAGTGTGAAGAGTAGGGAAATCTTTTAACAAATTTATTTTAATCTTGTCAATGATTGTAACCTGGATTTAGGCGTGGTAAGGCCAAAGCATTTGCACCCAACATTTACACCCCACACTCTAATTAAAATAGATAACATTATTTTATACAATAAAAACTTCATCTGCTTCAAAAATTATACAGAAACGATGAATAGAAGAAGGCAAATATTCATAACGCTAGGAAATGCACCTGACCCAGATTAGGGTCGGATGCATCTTTTGGCTATCTTTATGCTTCGTGGCTATCTTTATGCATCTTTTACCCTCTATGGCAGTGTTTCTTAACCTTTTTGATACAATGGACCCCTTTTAAAATTTTTAAGAAGTCACGGACCACCCCCCTGAGAAAAAAAATTGCAAAAAACATCAGTTTTTAATATTTAACTTATTTTAGCATTTAATTTTATTATTTCAAAAGTATACAAAATATTCAAAATTAAAATCTTTAGTCTGAAGGTTGTTGCTGCTTTTCCTTAATTAATAAATTGAATAGAGGTATGGTTATCGACAAAGCAACGCACATAACATGTTCAACATTCAATCGATAACGATGTTTTGTTTTTATTGTCACAACTGTGGAAAGTCAGGATTCGTTGAGATACACTGTAGCTAACGGAATTATAACTGAAATAGCTCGCTTTACAAGCAATGGGAAGGCTTCTTTCACAGAAGACCAGAACTCTCCGAGTGTTTTTGAATCGAAATTCATTTTTAGCAAGGACTTTGTTCTAAGATCAATAAGCTCATCTTTGGCAAGGTTCATATCATCAATACAGTCAATATCACAAAGAAAAGGATGACGAATCCACAACTCATCTTTTATCTTTATCTCATCTAAATTAAAATATTTTTTCAATGAAACTTGTAGTACTTCCAGGTGTTCACAGATTTCATTTTTTAAGTTATTCAGTAACAAATTATCTTGCCAAGATCCATTTTCAAAAAACACTTCGCCCAACATTTAAAAGTTTGCAAATATCTCATTTTGAATTCTATTTTTTTCAAAGTGGTCTCTTCAATTAGAATGCTTGTAATTTCTCAGTTGCATCCATAATGGTACCTTGAATTAAAAGACTTATTTTGTTCATGTGGTTAAAATTATCTTCCAGGTAAGCCAATTTATAGGTAAAATCTTTTTAGTTTAAATATTCGAAGAATGAGTTATCTTTTTCTTCTAGAACAAGTGATAATTCGATATTCAACATGAAAAATTGTTTCAAAAACTGCCTTCGTGACAGTCAGCGCAATTCCGTGTGGTACAGAAGTACCTCACGTTCTACGTCCATTTCTTGACACAGCGTTTTAAAGAGACGATGATTAAGAGCTCTACGTCTAATAAAATTTAGTTTTAATAACTTTTGATAATGCTTCTTTTAAGCTGGTTGGAAGAGTTTTTGTAGCCAGCGCATGTTTATGTAAAAAACAGTGAGTAACAAGAACATTAGGAGACTTTTTATTTACCAACAGGTCAAAACCAGATTTATTGCCAAGCATCACAGGTGCTCCATCTGTACGAAGTGAATGAAGTTTCTCTTTCCAGCCGAAGTTTTGTTTGGTAAAGAAAACATTTAACATTGCTAAAACATCACCTGCCTTTGTAGTTTGCAAAAGAGACTCACAAAATAAAAATTCTTCTTTGATAGTATCAGGAGACACGTAACGAACAAAAACAAGAAGTTGACTATAATTCGAGATATCTGTAGTTTCATCCAGTTGCATACTAAAGGGAAATGGCGATACTTTCAATTCATCGATGATCTTTTTCAAGATATTGCAAGAAATTTCAACTATTCTTGAATGTGTCACATCATTTGAAAATGGAATTGCCTCAAGTTTTTTTTCTCTGTTCCAATCTACAAACTAATTCAACCATCTCCAGCGCACATGGCTTAATTAACATCTCTCCAATAGTATGCGGTTTCTTGCTTTTAGCAATATGATATGCAACTTTGAGAGATGCCTCAACCAGAGGTTTTTGTGGAATACCAAATCCAAGTTTGTCTAATGTTCCAGATTTCAAAAACTGGGCTTTCTTCTTAGTAAAAGAAGTGACTATCCAGTGACCTGAACAAGGTGTCAAATGTACGTAGCTTGATAAGTGATAATAAAAATAGTACAGCGGACGTCATCAGTGGGTTACCCCTGATGGTGCAAACAGAAAGCCAGTTAGTGGAGAATGCTAAAAATATGACAGGGATATTAGAGGGCTGTGTGCAGTCCGTACTGAATTTGGGGTATCGCGATCACCTAGTTTCAAATATGTATGTATTTTCACCTTTTAGAAAAAAAAGATCAATGTTATTAAAATATTATTGATCCAAACGTTTTAAAAGTTAGGAGCATTCGGTGGACCCCCAAAATATGAGCCATGGACCCCTAAGGGGTCCATGAACCACAGGTTAAGAAACCCTGCTCTATGGGCTATCGCGGTTTCTTCAATTTCTTTTAACTTTTAACTTTTTTCATTTTTTGTTTGCAACTTTCTGTTTGTTTGTTTTTTTTAAATGCATTTTTTTTTCAATCTCGTTTGGCAAGTGCCGAAAATGGGTGTCTGTTTTTGAGGAACCGGAACATGTTGTCTTTTTCCACCTGCATAACTTATAAAAAATGAAATTTTTATATTACCAAGAACATTTTTCTGCCTCAGTTTCTTGGAATTAAACATTTAACCTTTATCTATTTAAGATACCATTATTCGTAAGAAAGACTCAATTCAAGATAGAACCAATTAAATTAATAATTCATTATTTTTATTATTAAATTTCAAAAATACCTAATCTGTTTTCCTTTTCTTATAAAGTAAATATTTTTTCAATTTATCTCTCATGCTTCTCTCAAGAGATTTAAATACATTAAAAAGAGGAATATAAAATGCTTTTTCATTCATTTTAATAAATTGATACCTAGTTTTTATGAGGAGAATAAATGCTATTCTTTACAAATCCTTACGTTTCAAGTAAAATAATTGGAAACATAAAATTCTTTTTTATACCTTGGGAACGGTGCATCATAAAAATTTAAAATAAATATTTTTAGGGAAATGTTTATTTTATTATGGCGGAACAATGCCTAAAATAAGAAATGATGCTTGGAAATAAATATGCATTGAAAAATGAACTTTTTCTCCATTAAAAAAATCCCATTTTAGATGCAGAACTGTACAATAAACCATGTTTAAAAGGTAGAAAAAAAGTATGATCAGTTGAAAATATATTGATCATTAAATAAAATATATGAAGATATTAAATAAAATGCAATTGTGCAGGGGAATTAAATATTTGAATCATTTTATAACTATCGAATTTTTAAGCTTGATGCCTTCGGGTATCTCCTTACTTTTATATTATATTTGCAACTATTTCCCTTATTTTTCAAAAAAAAGAAATACAGTTTTGTGTAAAAGCTATAATCACTTTCAACACAAAGGACTTTTGTACAATAAATTATTGATACTCTTGACTAGCAACAGCAAGATTTGATGAGAATTAAATTATTCATGAGAAGACAGGTAGATACTGATTATTTTTTAGAAAACATTATTTACTAATTGTTTTCATATATTAATATAAAGTATATACTGGTATCAAATGCATATACTGATCATTTTTTGGAAATTATTATTTTAAAAAAACACAATTTTCTACTATATTTTTTCAGACGATTTACGAAACTTAATGTTATTAATGTAGCATTAAATTAGTTGAATTAATCACTAAGGGTGTTTTAAATTTTTCATCCAAACTATAGCCTTTAAGCTATAAATATATTGAGGAAAAAACTCAAAAGTTCTTCGACAGGTTCTTTGCAAGTATATGCTTTGCAACTGAAAGCATATATTTACTTTATATTTTGAATATAATATAACTTGAGTTCAATATATAATTTGAATAATTTTTAATTGATAAGCAGATGAAAGCTTTTATTAAAAATAGTCAGAATTATTTCTAAAACTTATTTAATACTACCATATAGAAGCAAAATTTTGAATAATGTTATTGAAAAAAATTGCTTAAAATTTTTTTTATATATATAACATGACATTTTTTATATTACAATAATAATGCATAATATTTAAAATCTTTTACACTCATATTCAATAGTCGGAACAAAAACAATTTATTAAAATATATTTAAAAATTTATCCATCTCTACGTTTTATATTCCTTCTAATAAGATGATTATTTTTTTACCCTATACGAATGATAAGCTACAGATTAATTATAACCTATTATTATTAATCTATTATCATTTTATTTAAACCTTCTCTTTCCACTTAATTGCTTCTCCGCACAGAAAACACTTTTTCCTAAACTTATTTATGAGAAAAGTATTGTTCGTCATAGAAATATATTTGTACTAAGTTTTCTAAATAGCTATCAAATTGAAAAAAAAGTAATAGCAGAAATAAAACCTTATAAACTATAGTTTCAAAAGCAAAGTGTTTACAAAATCAAATTTTGGATGATAATATTTTATATATTTTAAAATTAACTTCTTTATGGTTTAAAAAGGAAAAAGTTATTATACAGTTTATTAATAATTGTTTAGTGAACAATTATTTAAAAATTTATCAATGTTTATTCTAAACCAAGTATACTGAGAAATTTCTTGAACACTTATTTCTAATACAAACTAATTAAAAAAATTCTCTTAAATTAATAAGGTAAATATTTATTTTGGAATTTTTTTAAATTGAATATTTTTAGAATATAAAATTTTAACGCTCATAAGATTGAAAAGTATTATATCTTTGATATCACTAATGAACTTTCTAACAAAACAATGCAGGATAAACAAATGCGCATTTTTAAAAATATTATTTATTTGTTTCAAAAATGCAGAAAAGTAAAACTTTTTTGAAAATGTGAATTCCTATTGTTTGAAAAGGTAAATAAATTTGTCATTGTTAAGTTTTCACTTTCACTTAAACCATCTCATTTAATAGAACATTTTGACTACAGAACAGAAGTTAAAAACAAATAAAATCACCTGGAACAAAGGGAGAAAAATCTTAAAATGAATAGATGGCATTTTACAACATTAAAAAATAGCTTGATGTTGTATATGAATGGATTTTTCATGTTTATTAAACATTTTTAACTATTTAGATATGTTCTGTTCTTAAAGTTTCCAGAAAAGAGTTTGTTTTCTAAGATGCGTAATATTTACTAGTGTTGATTTTAAAAAGCAACTCAACTTTTACAATTTTAAAGCAAACATAACTTTGACGATAAATTCTTGTTCAATAAAACCATTTGGATAAAAGCAAACTTTTAAAAAACATTTTCAGCCTATTCAAACCTAAAGAAGAGTATATTCTTTGAGTTTAAACTTAAAAAAATAATTTTAAGAAATATTCAGAAAGTATACATAAGTGACTTAAAGTAAATGTGTATAATAAAGACAAAACGCGCGTATCAAAATGCACTTGCCATGGTTAAAAACTCTCATAAATATCCAATTTCGTCCACAAAAATAATTGTTTTTTAATTATATTAATATTTTTACATGATTAAAAATAAAATAACATAAACTACTATAACTACTATATTTCTGTTATAAAATATGTTTATTACATCTCCCAGTTAAATGATCTGCTTTTTTGTTATAAATCTTTATACTTTAACAATTCACGGTTTATACTATAACGATGTACGCTATAACTATTACACTATGGAAGAAATTCAGCAAACTTATAGGATTGTGATTCTGGTGTCTGAAAACTTCAGTAAACAGAAGCATCAAACAAATAAATAAAATTACGGAAACAAAATACCTTTATACTCTTTTAAAATAATATCTATTAACAACATTACATCATATATATCATTAATAAATCTTCCAGAATGAGTTTGTGTTTGTTGGTTGTGTGAGTTTGGTGTGTTGTGTGAGTTGGTGTTACGTCTACAATGAATGTAACATAATGGGATCAGATCTGGTGCTTGCACAAATCCTTGTGCCATCTGTCACTTGTAATTTTCGATTCCTTCAGTATCCAACGGTGATTATGCAACAACATCAATCGGACATAGTTTAATGATGTCAATCTTTACTTTTCTTGATTATTTAACCTAATGTAACTCATCATGGTTTACTTTCTTTTCGAAAACATTTAAGCTAGTCGTAAGGGCTTTTTCTGATAACGGCATCTGTTCTCAGTATTGTACAGCTATCACGAGAACTTCTCCCCACAGGAAGTCGAGTACACCTGCTAAAAGAGAGAAGACTTACGTACGTCTTTAGTCCATCTGTGGAAAAAGTTAAACCTTTTCTATTAGGTATGGGGAATGGAATTGAACGTCTATTGACCTCCCACTATTGACTGATTTTCAGCAACATTTTTATTCTTTGCATTCTACCGTTCATTTATGAATCTCAGCCATTTACGATTTATCTATATGTATATAGTTTTTTTAAAACCTAAACTGACATTTGGGTGATTTACCTCAAATTTTGAGAGTCACTATTTTAAAGTACTTTTAATTGAATATTTACGTGTGCAGTTATACATGCAAAGCATAATTTTCAACATTATTTTTGTCACTTAATTTTTAATTTTTTCAATTTAATATCAATTGGGAATGAAACCTGATTTAAATGAATATCTGATTTAGATTGAAACTGATTTTTTAACCTAAACTGACATTTTGGTGATTTTCCTCAAATTTTGAGAGTCACTATTTTAAAGTACTTTTAATTGAATATTTACGTGTGCAGTTATACATGCAAAGCATAATTTTCAACATTATTTTTGTCACTTAATTTTTAATTTTTTCAATTTAATATCAATTGGGAATGAAACCTGATTTAAATGAATATCTGATTTAGATTGAAACAGATTTTTTAACCTAAACTGACATTTTGGTGATTTTCCTCAAATTTTGAGAGTCACTATTTTAAAGTACTTTTAATTGAATATTTACGTGTGCAGTTATGCATGCAAAGCATAATTTTCAACGTAATTTTTGTCACTTAATTTTTAATTTTTTCAATTTAATATCAATTGGGAATGAAACCTGATTCAAATGAATACCTGATTTAGATTGAAACAGATTTTTTAACCTAAACTGACATTTTGGTGATTTTCCTCAAATTTTGAGAGTCACTATTTTAAAGTACTTTTAATTGAATATTTACGTGTGCAGTTATACATGCAAAGCATAATTTTCAACATTATTTTTGTCACTTAATTTTTAATTTTTTCAATTTAATATCAATTGGGAATGAAACCTGATTTAAATGAATATCTGATTTAGATTGAAACAGATTTTTTAACCTAAACTGACATTTTGGTGATTTTCCTCAAATTTTGAGAGTCACTATTTTAAAGTACTTTTAATTGAATATTTACGTGTGCAGTTATACATGCAAAGCATAATTTTCAACATTATTTTTGTCACTTAATTTTTAATTTTTTCAATTTAATATCAATTGGGAATGAAACCTGATTTAAATGAATATCTGATTTAGATTGAAACAGATTTTTTAACCTAAACTGACATTTTGGTGATTTTCCTCAAATTTTGAGAGTCACTATTTTAAAGTACTTTTAATTGAATATTTACGTGTGCAGTTATGCATGCAAAGCATAATTTTCAACGTAATTTTTGTCACTTAATTTTTAATTTTTTCAATTTAATATCAATTGGGAATGAAACCTGATTCAAATGAATACCTGATTTAGATTGAAACAGATTTTTTAACCTAAACTGACATTTTGGTGATTTTCCTCAAATTTTGAGAGTCACTATTTTAAAGTACTTTTAATTGAATATTTACGTGTGCAGTTATACATGCAAAGCATAATTTTCAACATTATTTTTGTCACTTAATTTTTAATTTTTTCAATTTAATATCAATTGGGAATGAAACCTGATTTAAATGAATATCTGATTTAGATTGAAACAGATTTTTTAACCTAAACTGACATTTTGGTGATTTTCCTCAAATTTTGAGAGTCACTATTTTAAAGTACTTTTAATTGAATATTTACGTGTGCAGTTATACATGCAAAGCATAATTTTCAACATTATTTTTGTCACTTAATTTTTAATTTTTTCAATTTAATATCAATTGGGAATGAAACCTGATTTAAATGAATATCTGATTTAGATTGAAACAGATTTTTTAACCTAAACTGACATTTTGGTGATTTTCCTCAAATTTTGAGAGTCACTATTTTAAAGTACTTTTAATTGAATATTTACGTGTGCAGTTATGCATGCAAAGCATAATTTTCAACGTAATTTTTGTCACTTAATTTTTAATTTTTTCAATTTAATATCAATTGGGAATGAAACCTGATTCAAATGAATACCTGATTTAGATTGAAACAGATTTTTTAACCTAAACTGACATTTTGGTGATTTTCCTCAAATTTTGAGAGTCACTATTTTAAAGTACTTTTAATTGAATATTTACGTGTGCAGTTATACATGCAAAGCATAATTTTCAACATTATTTTTGTCACTTAATTTTTAATTTTTTCAATTTAATATCAATTGGGAATGAAACCTGATTTAAATGAATATCTGATTTAGATTGAAACAGATTTTTTAACCTAAACTGACATTTTGGTGATTTTCCTCAAATTTTGAGAGTCACTATTTTAAAGTACTTTTAATTGAATATTTACGTGTGCAGTTATGCATGCAAAGCATAATTTTCAACGTAATTTTTGTCACTTAATTTTTAATTTTTTCAATTTAATATCAATTGGGAATGAAACCTGATTTAAATGAATATCTGATTTAGATTGAAACAGATTTTTTAACCTAAACTGACATTTTGGTGATTTTCCTCAAATTTTGAGAGTCACTATTTTAAAGTACTTTTAATTGAATATTTACGTGTGCAGTTATGCATGCAAAGCATAATTTTCAACGTAATTTTTGTCACTTAATTTTTAATTTTTTCAATTTAATATCAATTGGGAATGAAACCTGATTTAAATGAATATCTGATTTAGATTGAAACAGATTTTTTAACCTAAACTGACATTTTGGTGATTTTCCTCAAATTTTGAGAGTCACTATTTTAAAGTACTTTTAATTGAATATTTACGTGTGCAGTTATACATGCTAAGCATAATTTTCAACACAATTTTTGTCATTTAATTTTTAATTTTTTCAATTTAATCGGGGTGTATTTAGTTCAAATCTGAAATTAGCTTTGCTCCTAAGGCTACATATTTTTTAAAAGGACATTTTCAGTTCATTTTTTGCCGAAATGCATAAGTTTAAAAACGCTATATATAACACAGGGGTTGCGTTGATCTTATAAGAACCTTGTAGAGCAGTTAAGGCGAATCATCAGCATTAAAATTGTATAGGAACCAATAACCGGAAATATCTTTGTACACGGCTGGGATCACTTCTGTATTGCGACTTGTTCCTAAACACATGAAGTAGGAGTTAATAACAATTGAAGCATCCCTTGTGGCGCATGATGACTTTTCCGACTATGGATTCCTATACAATTTCAAGCTGGATATTTTGGCCTAACTTCCCTAGAAGATGTTTGCAGCATTTATGCGACTTTTTGTTGTATAAAACGCTTTTAAGTTTGTACATTTTGACAAAACATAGACTAAAAATGTCATTTTAAAGAGAAAAAAAAAACTGCAGCTTGGAGAGAGAAACCGATTGCAGATTTGAAATCAGCGATACGAAAGTATCTAAGAATTCGTTAAAATATCTCATGTAACAAAAAACGGGAAAAAAAATTGTTCCCTAGTGTTATGTTCACTTAGTTAATTTATTTTAATAAATCTTATTCGTTGTAATTAAAAACTCTCAAGCAACAGAAAACAGAAAAAAAAATTCTCCAATGTTACGTTTTGATTATTAATTCATTTTAATAAATCTCATTCATTTTAATGAATCTTATTCATTTTAATCACTCTTATTCATTTTAATCACTCTTATTCTTTTTAATGATAATATTATTCAAGCCAATTTTACTAAAGCAAGTGATCTAATTGCATTCCAATTTTATTTTGTCACCTACGTTAAAAATTTAGACTAAATGTTTTTAAAACTCAATGTCCAAACTAAGTATTGATTTCAATTTGTGTTCTATCATTTCGAATAGAAGCATTTAAAACATATAAAATCATTCAATAGAATTACCAAAAATTTAATAGGAATGAGACTGATACAAAACTTCTCACCAAACTATACAACTTTAAAGCCAAGAATCGAAAACTTTCCTGAAGTACGTGCATCTTTTCGCAAGTTTTCATGGTAACAATTGTTCCAATTCATTGAATTTCTGAACGGTGCAGATTTGTTCTTTCAGTTATTTGAATATTTTAAACGAAAGAGATGATGACTTACTTCATACTGAACAAATTCCTACCTCGGTTTCGTATTCTCTTGAGAATTTTCAATTTCCCCGTTCTCGACTTAAATCTTTTCTTAATCCTGATATTTCCCGGACACTCAAAAATCGATTTTCTAACTATAAATGCACGCATTTGTGTTAATGGCGGAAGGAAGAAGAGACTTTATTACTGTAAATCAGGCTTCCGATTTTTATAAACATTTTCAAAATTAGTAATGATATGTTCATTAATGATGGTTTTAACTTCTAAATTTTTTGGGAATCATTTTAGCAGAAGATTAAAGTTATATAAATAATGCTGTAATGATCTCTTTGCTTTGTTTATTACTCCAAATACACACACTGTTGCATTGTAAAAAATTTTAAACGGTAATTGAAAAATAATTAGCTATTCGAGTTTTTCCAGAAAATTTAAAAAAATATTTTCAAAGCGACTTTTTTCTACTCTTGTGAACATTATTATGTCTTAGTTAATTTTTATATTAAGTAAACAAAAATCTTTAACATAAAGAAACGAAATTGAGATAAATTGGATCTAAAATAATTGGAATAGCTAAAAACTTTTTTCACAAGTTTTAAAAAACATGTTTGGAGATATAATGAATTTTAAAGTTTACATTCATTCTCAAATTTTTATTAAAAAAGTTTTGATCTCTTCTGCATACTTTATACAATTTTCTTTGAATTGACTAAAAGTTTAATGCCATAATTGTAAAAAAATAATTTCAGTTTTTTCAATGAAAAATTAATATATTTAAAGTTAAATTGTATGTATAACCCATCAACAATTTTCACCAATTACTATAATTTAAATAATTTACAAAAATTTAATTATCACAAAGAAAATGACGGCAGTTCTACAAACAATTATTTACAATGCTAAAAAAACGATCAGTTTCCGTAATTTTAAAGTAAAATAAAAGCCTATTGTAATCAAAAATTGTTCGCATTTATGTAAATTACTGCATTAACTGATGTTTAATTTTTTCAATCATATTTCAAGTCACGGAAAACCCACTTTATTTAAAAGTCGTGAAGAGTAATTTAAAACATGATTTCAAGATCATCACATCATTTAAAACAAACAGCAGTAAAACGTCATTTTGATGTAAAAAGAAATTTTTGTTAAGTATTAAAATTTCTCTATCTCAACGTTTTAGAATGCATTGATTGCAGGATTCCTTAATAATAAAAAACGATAATTTTGTTAAATATCATATTTTTTTTTTAAATATTGACTGGATTTTAAGGGAGAAGCTATTTTTATTTAATATTATAACTTCTCTAAATAACTGCGTTCCATTTGGCAGAGTTCTAAGTGAGAAGATATTTCTTCCAAATATCTTAATTTCTAGATTGCTGAAATTTTAGAAAAAATCGGTATTCCAGAATACACTGCCTGCAGGGTTCCGAAAGAAAAATAATGATAATGAAACTCAAAATTAATATTCGTCGATTAAAGTGATGATATTTGACAATTACTTCGAACCTGAACCAAAGCAACTATTGTCAATGTTCTCCTCACTTGCGATAACGTTTCTACTTAACAAAATATGGTATTAAAGTTAAAATGTGAATACTTGTAAGAACTAGTATAACTTTCTCACATTTTGAGGGAATCAAAGACAACATAAATAAAATCAGAGGATAAAAATGAAGAAAAAAAATTCCGGAAAAAGGTACAGAGTGACTAACTTAAAATAAATTAAAATACAAAAGTGTATAACACACTGAGTAGTAGTAAATAATTCTCTCATACTCATATGTGGTGGTTATCTTAGCATCAGCCCCGCCAGGGGCTCTAACTAATTCATCTGAGTGGGAATAAATAATAAATCGCCAAAGCGCAAATGAATGGTGAAAGTTGGGGTTCAGTAACATTTACTGAGTGAAAATTAAAATAAAGTAACGGGATTAAGCAAACAAATTTAAGAGAGAGAAGAGGTTTTTGCGGCAGACTGCCTCGCCTCAGGTGCACAGTAGCCACATAGCCTCATAGAAAAGGAAAAATGCATGATAATAATAGTAAATACTTCGTGATTTCACAGAATTTATATATGCTGGGAAAAGTGCGCGATAACAAAAATGACATCTGTATCTTGCAGTCGATTACAGCTAATTTCCGACAGCTGAAAGAAAATCAGGATGTGCTGAATGACAGGGTGCAGGTTCGGTATTACCTTCGATCTAGTACTCCCCTACATACTTAATAGTTAGGAACAGACAAATTTGTTATTTTTCACTAGATTAACTGTTTGTTATTTTCAAAATTTATTAAATCTTAACCAATTTAAAGAATTCTTTGTTTTTGTTATAGTCATGATGCGAAATGTTTTATTTTTACGAAAAATTAAGATTCAACCTAAATTAGCTAATAACAAATTCTTAATTTATGTACCAATAAATTAATATTATATAAACGCTAATTTGTATATTGTTAACCTATAAAATTTTATTTTGCGCGTTGGTAACGAAAATCTAAAGTTGGGCAGAATTGAGAAATTAAAAGTGAACAGTTCATAAAAACAAATCCTCTGTACTATATTTGTGTTCGAATTGTAAGTCATTAATTTACGCAAGTAACATTGTAATTTTGAACAACTTCTTTTTTGTCAGTATTTTAGATCCAGTAAAGGTTTTAAAAAGGGAAAATCTAAGTAGTAATAAAAATACCACACTATTTTTAAAATAATAAAATCATTTTTTCATTTTCTTCCAACATATGAAAGACTTTAATAAATACTTCAAATTTATTATCATAACCACTTAATTATATTATGCATTCTAAAAAGCAAATTATTATTTAGAAAACACTTCAACCTACAAAATTTCACAAATATATTACATTAAACCTCTATTCATTTTACATATCACATTTAAAAATGTAGCTCATTTTAATTATCAAATTAATTCACAATTATGAATGATTATCATTATAATTTTTAAACAGATTTTTATCTTTCTAGAACATCATAAACGCGCCCAGATGATATATAATCTCTATTTGTTGCTGTGTATATAAAAGCGTATTTTGCATTAAAATGTATTTAATTAACTTTTAATTAAAATGCTACTGACTCAAAATATGTAGATAAAAGAATAAAAAACTATGATGATCTGATATTTCTAAAGAATAAAAGAACTCGAAGAAGTAATTTACGAACCAAAAATTTAATGAATGCTTTTCCAATTTTCTACGTTCGTTTGTGCATAATTTCGTTTTGTACAAAAATGTTTTTAGTGAAAATTATAAACACCATCAGGATTTGCATTTGAATTACATTGGAAAACAACAGTGTTTTGAAAATCATCCAGTGAGTAAATACTTTAAAACTATTTCTTGTAATTCAAGTGTGTTTCAATGATGTATATTCTAAAAAAATTGATTTTCTTGTGACATGCACAGTGTTTTGCTGTAGAGTTTTTCTGTTCTATTTAAATATATGATTTATTCATCGCTTTTAATGTCTAACTTTTATCCAATTTCAAAATATTTCATAGTAAATGGATGAAGGATATTATTTAATAAAAAGTTCTATTAAACGGAATTTATGTATACCAATTAGTTAATTTTATAAAATTTTAGCATATCCCATAAAAATATAATCATGAATGCAAACTCATGATATTAATCATGAGTGAGTAATTTCTGAATGTGAATGCCCTTTTTTCTACATTTTTCAAAGTCATATATTTACAGAACGGTTAAAGGTTAATCAATGATATATGTTCTTTTTTATTTGATGACCTTTTGCCATTGTTCGGTAAGTTTAAGAAATTCCTCATTTGCAAAAGGACCTGGCTTTATTTGCAAAACACTGAGCAATATACTGTTCTACAACCTATATGAATTTAACGTTGTTCAGTGCAAGGAATTTTGAAGAGAGAGAAACAAGGGGAAATATGACGGTGCAATGCCAGGCGAGTATGTTGGAGGGGACAACACATCCCATAGAAGCTCCAATAACTTTTGACGGATCGCTAAAAATGTGTGGGGACTCATGTTGCGTGATGGAACACTATTCCTTTATGAATGACAAGCTCAGGACGTTTTCTGAATGACAGATACGTTCAAAATGTCCATTTGTCTACAGTGAACAACTGAATTGATTGTTACGTTCCTTGATTGAAGCTCAAAAAACACCATACCCTTCCAATTCCATCACACCGAGAGCATAATCTTTCTCTGTTGAAGTACTGGTTTTGAAATCGCTGATGGCAAATCTTCACCTCGGGACCAAAACCGTTGGAGCACTGCATTGTTGTAGACAATACACTTCTCATCACCAGCTGGCATTAGTTTTAAAAAAGGGCCGTTTTCTTCCCGTTTTATGAGCATATCACAGATGTTTTCTTTGTGCCATCAAATGATCTTGTTTTTAATTCATGAGGAACCTAAATTTTGAGTTGACTTACGTAGTCCAGCTTCTTCAGATGGACGTGAACACTTTTCGGCCTGATCATCAGTGTCTCTGCAATCTCTGTCATGTAACGTAAGTTTGGCTGAGTCAATGTCTTCATTTTGTCATTTATCAATCCTAGTAAGCCTTCCTGATCCGGAAGCATCTTCAAATAAAAATCCCAAGTTCAGAATTTCTTGAACCAATTTTGGCATTGATATTCCTGTAGAGAATCGTCACCGTAACTTTTACGCAATTTTTAGCAAGCTTGACGGTGGTGAAATAATAAAATATGGTGAAAATGAACACTGTGATCTTTCATGTTTAACATGGTGTCAAATCTCCAAAACTCAATGAAATATCTCCATTTGTTCTTTTATATGAAACTTAAACTGTCAGCTATCAATGACGTTAATACTAAATTGAAAATGTTTCAAGTATTTCAGAAACTGCTCTACAGCCATCTGCTGCCAAAAAAACGTAATAACTTTTTACTCAACCCAATAATTATAGCCGCAAGACAAGAATTAACAGAGTTTGAATGTGGAATGGTAGTTTGAGCAAGACGCAAGAAGCATTCTATTTCGAAAATTGCTAGGGAATTGTTCATTCCTAGATAAACAATGTCAAGAGTGTGCCGAGAATATCTAATTTCAGGCGTAATCTCCCAGCTTTGACAGCGTATTGGCCGACGTCTAGCAGTTAATGTCCGAGATCACCGATGTTTGAGTAGAATTGTCGGTGTTAACAAACAAGTAACATTGTGGGAAATTGCCGCAATTATCAATGTGGGATGTGAAGTGGATGTGCCCGTTAGGACACTGCAGGGAAATTCGGTTGTAATTGAATATGTCAGCATATGACCGACACAAGTGCCTTTATTAATAGCGCGACATCGCGTCCTGCACTACTCCTGGCCTCGTTACCGTATTGGATGAGCCCAAGACGGCTGGAAAACTGTAGCTTAATCAGATGAGTCATGATTTCATTTGGTCAGAGCCTATGGGTGCTGCGCATCAAGCCATGCACCCAAGCTGAGAACAAGGCACTGTGCGTTCTGGTGACGGTTAAATAATAGCGTGAACTGGTTCCTACGATCCGATCGTATCTAGCCTTGAAAGGAATTGGTTATGTTCAGCTACTTGGAGACCACTTGCAGTGTTGATCCAAACAACGATGGAAATTTTATGGATGGCAATGCGCCATGTTTCCGGGACATAAATGTTTGCGACTGGTTTGAAGAACGTTCCATCAAATGACTTGGCCATATACATTGCCCGACATGAATCTTCTGAACATTTAAGGGATATAATAGAATGGATAATTCGTGCGAAAAATTCTGAGCCCGTAAACATTTCCGCAGTTACAGATATCTATTGAGGCTGCATGGCTGAATATTCCTGTAAAAGACTTTAACCCCTTCCTTCTCGCTCCTGTGAAAATAACGGGGTGAGTTTTCGCTCGCTATTTCTCGCTCTCGTGATATTGACGGGCTGGAGTGTTCAGTAGTAATGCGCCAATAAGAATAAAACTAATTCATTTCTTTTGCCCGGGAAACATTTTATTTCTCATTTTACATACCATATAGCAGTACCAGGATATTTTTAAGGTAATTGTAAATAGTTAGTTTATTTTAAACTAGATACTAGTACTAATCAAATACGTGAATTTGGCAAAATAGACACTTTTATGAGCGTTTTCTTGAAAATTAAAGGATCGTTAAGGGGTTAAACAACTCGACGACTCTAGGCCACTTCTTTGAGCTATAAGAGATCTGAGACGATATTAAGAGCTATAA
The DNA here is from genome assembly GCF_982258835.1 of Parasteatoda tepidariorum. Taxonomy (NCBI): domain Eukaryota; kingdom Metazoa; phylum Arthropoda; class Arachnida; order Araneae; family Theridiidae; genus Parasteatoda; species Parasteatoda tepidariorum. The sequence continues at coordinate 114,902,838 of NC_141757.1, read as the reverse complement.
TTTCATGACCATTACCATTATATATATATATATATATATATATATATATATATATATATATATATATATATATATATATATATATATATATATATATATATATATATATATATATATATATATATATATATATATATATATATATATATATATATATATATATATATATATATTAAAAGGGAGTCGCGGGGTAGGGCATATATGAATAATGCTAATACTAACTTCTTTCGATGTACCTTTTCAGTGATGTATCAGTTGTATGCTGAGCTAAAGTGTTTTTTCGTTAACAGGAATGTTTTTTGAGTTCTGAAGAAGTTTAGCTTAAAAATGATTAAACTTTTTAAAAATAATTGAAAGTTCTCAGTTCATAGTTTTTAAAACAAAATTTCTGCCAATGATATGTATTAATGGTTATCGCAGTGTAAACATGTATGTAAAAAAATATGTGGAAAAAAAAACTTAATAAATATCTTGTTTAGATGCTGAGAAAAGATACTTCGAAGAAAGTCAATTTCAGCATAATTGGTATATGCCCAACAATATACTCTTAATATCCAAAAGTAAGCCCTAATATCTGTAAAACAACAAAAAATATATTGTAGTGTTCAACTTTTATTTTTCATTTATTAATAAGCTTATTTTATAAAATACAAAACAATTTTTGGATCATTATTATCTTTAAAGTTTGAATTATTTGTAGTCCAGAAAAACCGTGATGATTTTCGTTACGTGGCATACGAGCAATACACGAATTTCATGGACAAACAATATTTTACTCAGTTTTTTCGTTGACCTTTTTAAGATTAATAAAAAATTTCCTAATTGGATCTTCTAAAAATAATTAATACTCCTATGATAATTATGTACATATTTATATTAATTAGCTTCCAGCATTATTCATATTATTTAGTTACGTATAAAAAAAATTTCACGGATGAAAAAGAAATAAGAATCATTTAGACTTCAGTCGGGGAAAAAAGATATACCCAGCTCAAAAATACTTGATCGAATGATGGAATTTAAAAGTAATAGTAAAAAAAAAATTTATTATTACTTTTGTAACTTTGATTAGACCTATGTAAATATTGATAAGGATAGTTATTGGTTGTTGTCGTATCCTCTATTGAATCATATTTCATGGCGTGCTTGAAAAGTTTTTGTTATTTCTATGGCATTAAATGAATACAAATCTTCTTCTGTGGGGTAGTTTAAGAGGTGAAGGCCTGCAGTGACTGCAGGGCAGTCAAAAACATGATATGGTGTCAGTTCCACATTAAGACAGTTGCCACAGTTCTGATATTTTCTAGTCCCATCTGTAGAAATTTTCATGTTTTTATAATGTTTTGTTCTTAGTCTGATGAGAGTAGTGGCTGTCTTCCTATCGATGTCAAGATTAGTTATTTGATCGTGGGCTTTGATTTTTAAAGGGGTGAATAGTCTTGACTTTGCAAAAGCATTTGCATCTGCCAACGTGGTTGGGATTGTATTTTGATTGAGATCTCTGGCATTTTTAGCCACGGAATCAGCTATTTCATTGAACTCTAGTTTCACATGAGGCTAGTTATTGTTAAATATAAATTAAGTAAAGAATGCAACATTTCAATGAATGTTAATTTTTTTTAAATTGTTACTTCTAGGTTGTTTCAACAGATTCATATCAAATTTTATAGTACACGATTTATCGCAACATAAAATTTTTTATGCTTAGTGGATTAAATTAATTTAAATTGAATTAAACAATTAAATGCGACAAATATTTTACCATAAAACATTTCTTGTAGTTCTAGATTTTGAAATGAAATTATGAATGCAAGAAAAAAATTATTTAATCAGAAAATAAAAATTTCTCAAAAGATCCCACACTATCACCCACCCAAACCAGTTTTGAGGAACTATCAGGATATCACTTTCTAGATGCCGCTGCCGCCAAAGAATATAGAACGGAGAAGACAAGTAGGTGAGTACTTTATTTACGTCGCACTAGAGCTGCACAATGAGCTATTGGAGACGGTCTGGGAAACATCCCTGAGGATGATCCGATGATTTGACATTGCAATTTTGATCCTCTGCAGAGGGAATGGCTCCCCTGCGTTGGTAGCTAGACAACCTGAGAGCGAAGTCGAGTACTTTACGGTAGAACAGTTTAACGAGGACCGATACAGCTCAACCTCGGTCCCTACGCTTGCTGATTAAAGTGGTAATCCACCCTCTTGCAGACTGCAGTCAGTGATGCTTGACTTCTGTGTTCTACTGGGAATCGTGTCCACTGCGGGACAGAATGGAGAAGATCTCCAGCTCTTAGATTACGTAACTAATTTGAGGAACTGCTCTGTTCGGTACGCTATGCCAGGAAAGCAACTTACAGGGGTGAGCAACGAACTCACATTTAACCCCTTAACGATCTGTTAATTTTTAAGAAAACGGTCATAAAAGTGCCTATTTTTTATATTTATTACGTATTTGATTGGTGCTGACATCTAGTTTAAAATAAACTAACTATCTAAAATTACCTTAAAAATATCCTGGTACTGCAATCTGGTGTGTAAAATGAGAAATAAAATGTTTTCTGTGCAAAAGAAATGAGCTAGTTTTATTCTTATTGGCACGTTACTTCTGAACACTTCAGTCCGGAAATATCACGGAAGCGAGAAATAGAGGGCGAAACCTCACCCCGTCATTTTTACAGGAGCGAAAAGGAAGGGGTTAAGAGAGTATCATACGTACTAAGATCCAGCGTATGCGCATAAGAAGCATTGACTGTCAGGAGGTGCGTCCCCTGTGAACCGGTTGTTAGGCAATTTTGCATGTATGGTTGGGTAGCTACCACTCACACTACTATTTTATTCTTTCTTTCTTTATCGAAACATCTCAGCAGATTTAATCAGCACGGATGATATAAATGTATTCTCAAAGGAATATCTATATTAACAATATCAACAGTGTAAAAATGCAGAACAAACGAATAATAAATAAAAAGAGAAAATTCTTCTTCTTCTCTCCAACTCCAGTACTGGTTGGGAGGAGAGGAACCTGTTTCAATAACTTCCGCTGCCTTTCCTTAAATATTGTTCTTTTTTCCTACATACACAGGGGCACACCAAACCTTAGGGAACTGGTTTACATTACGTCTATGGTTTACATTATGTCCGCAAATTTAAAAACAGCCATTTGAGTTTCTCTTTTTGTAAACCAAATAATGTGTGCGAGAAAGGCACTATTAAAAGTATGATAAGATAATCACAAAACTCAAGTCAATACTCAAAATATTGATTTTCGATTTGTTTTCTTATAAATTAGAAAGAAAATCGGAAAGCAATGAACGAGCTTTCATCGAATCCTAAATATGTTTTTGATGACACCAGTTCCGAGTCATCAGAAACTTTGTTTTGCCAATTTTAGACTTCCGTCATTAAGATTTCTATTTTAGACAAAATGCACATCTTCTGAAGTGATCGATATTATTAATGTACTACTTTTTTAGAAAACTAAGCAAATTTCGTAGTATATGACGGTTAAATCTGATCATCATAACAATCATAATTATGAATCTATTAAAGTGTCAAACTTGAGGTTGAAGAAAAATTTTGACGTTTTATAATGTAATTCTGCAATTTAGTTTTTGGTATCTTCTAGTTAAGGCCTAACAATTTTATGACATTAAAATTTCTTTTCGTCTTGACAAGAAGAAAAAAAGGCATTTAAAAAAAACTAGCCGTCTTGTAGAAGAATTTAATTACCAATATAACAATAATTGGACACTTGCAGGTGATGTCACGCATGGGTCAGCCAATCAGGTTAGTTACTCACAAACGTGATGTCGCTTGCAAGTATCAATTTAAATCTTATACGAAAGTCAATTCAGTGTGTTAAGAAACCAAGCATTAAAACTGTAATGACATGCACAACCACATGATTAGGCACAACCTTGTGACCAATTACGAATAAATGCATATTTCGATTTTTTTAAACAAAAAGATCCAATTTTTTTATAAATTCGATTCCTTAAGCTTACTTATTAATTACTTATTTCTTGTTTAAAAAAATGTTAGACTATGCAGTGGTGATCAACAATACCCTGTTTAATAGCACATTTTCAGCGATACCTATTTTTGAGACATGTTATAGAAAAAAGCGTTAAAATGACCAAGAACTGAAAATGTGAACATCTAATTAAAAATACTGCCACCGATTTTATGTGAGTTAGCTTTGTGTTTGGCTATAAATTGGGCTCTATGATTTGCTATGGAATTTTAAATCACGAGACCCCATCAAATTGAACACAAATAAACAATATAAAAGAGCTCAAATTATTTAATATAAACAGTCAGAGCCATGATGGCTCAGGGAAAAGAACCCCCCCCTCCCCCTATAAGGGGATCCAGGTTAAAATCTTAGCCTTAGCTGGTCGATACGAGCTCTCTGCCATCGGCTCACACTGATCACAGTGCTGACATAAAGTATCCTCCGTGGTAAACGGATCATGTGTTAGAACCCCTTGCCGTGTAAGGTTATCGTGGTTTTCCTCCTCATATAACGCAAACGCTTGGAAGTTCCATCAAAAAGTGCTAGTTTGAGCCAATGCATAATCCAAGAGTTCCCTTGTCTTCTGGATTAGATTTCAAACTACCAAGTTACGGAGCTGAACATTGATATTCGTAAACTCAGATTTGGGTCGACTATTTAATGCCAGTTATAAAATAAAATAAAATAAGAATAGTCATGCAATAGTATAGATTTAAAAATGAAGAAACTACTTCACTATCTAAACGCAGGATAAAAGAGGAAAACAATGAGTTGTAACAAGGGTGGCAAATGATGTAAGAAGTACAAATTGATAATCAAACAAAAAAATACTATAGAAAACAAGTTTGTGTGGAAGTTAAGTGAGAACTTCAGATACTGTAAGATGTAGATATTTTTTAAAAAAATGATTTCGAAACATTTGAATAGGGAATCATAGTTAATGACTTGAAAAATCATTGGTTAAAAATATGAAATGATTCCTGGAAATCTATGCCAACAGCAGAGGAGTAGTGTTAATTGATTTCAGCAATAGAAACCTCACATCTACGAATCTACGACTATTTGATTTTGAATACATATTTTCTTGTTATTTTTCGGATTATTGAAATTATTTTCACTTAAAAAGCAGACTGGTGGTGAAAAATAATTGAATTTACTTATCTTACAACACAAAAACGATCGATACAAATCACTAAATTAGCTCTTTATCATTAAAACCCTGCAAAGCCAAACCATTTAAGAATTGAAAGGAAGTAAATTTATTAAATTTATGTAAACTTAATTTCAAAATGATTCTTTGATTGACTTTATGATGTAGTTTTAGAACCGTTCCTAAAAATCACGTGATATGCGCTGCTTCTTAGAAGCGAATTTATCTGGAAGCTTTACAACCAAATCTACAAATGACGATCATCTTGATTGATGGCGATCATCTTTATTGATGAGGATCAACTTGATTGACGGCGATCAATATGATTCCGTTAAAATCAAGTAATCGGTGTCTAAAATTAAGTTAACAGTTAAAGTAGGTCTTAAACAAGGACAACGAGGAATAAACGAAAGAAACGCGAGATAAAAAAAAAGAAAGATAATTATTAAGACCTAAGGGGGTTGTGGTACGTGATTGGTTAAAAATATAACTCTTTTAAGAAGTGCAAAATACTTCTTTTTTGTGACGCACTTCTAATAGAGATAATTATTTCCTAAGGATATACTCTATGAAATTACAGCATTCATGCATCTTCAGTATACCTAATTTTATACTGCAATTTCTATGGTTAAAACGCTGATATGTATGAAAAATAAAAAATATGTTGGTGAAAAAATCAATGCTTCTGGATGGACTAACATTTTTTTTCAAGAACTGCCTACAAAATAATTTATAAATTTTATTTTTTCAACAACCGGACTTAATAATTTATTCCTTAAATCTATTACTTCATAAACATTTATCATAAAGTGGCTCAGGATTAGCAACTCTCTTCTGATGAATTAAATGCTTCCTATTCTTGATTCCGAAATCGAATAGTTTCTATTTATATTTTCCTCCGATAACTTCCCGTCTCAGGAATTGTTCCAATTCGATGAGCTTTCTTCTACAGAGACGGTTTTCCGCCGATTTAGCAGGTTTATCACTCCAAACGGAATGAGACTCCATCGGAACAGATGATGACTTTGTTCAAAATACAGTACCAATCCCCGCATGATTTCCGCCATTCTTCGGGGAATTTTCAATTTCTCCTCTCTCTCCTTTGCCTAATCTTTTCTTAATCCCAATACTTTCCAAGCAGAAAGGGATCGATTTTCTTTGGCTTCAACTGTATGCATCAGCGTTAATGGCATGCTGAAAGAGATTCAATTGCTGGAAGGTAAGGCGCAAGTGGTATTGACTGAACAGCTATGGTGTGCTGAATATTCGTGATATTTGTTTCAATATGCATGGCATTTCTTTTTTTTTTTAATGAAATATGTAGGAATATATAATTATTAAAATAAGCACATTTAGTCATGTATCCAATCAACGTATCCTTTGAGACAGTTGTATTCATTGATTCAAAAGCTGACATATCCTTACTTATTATTGTTGTTGTTGTCCTGTCCATGGATGAGAATTGTTCTCTAGATGCCATTAAAGGAGCGGTTGACTGCAGCCAATCTCCTGAAGTGGCAGAAAACCGAGCTTTAAGACAATTGCAGTAAAAAATTGAGCATTCAAAGATATGTTTTGGTGTCAGTTAGAAATCTGGGAAGCTCTTGCAGTTGATATATGTATTATCAGGGCTGGTTTTCATGCCCTTAGTCTGATTAATGTAGATGTAACATCTCTGGGACAATCAAAGTCTGTTATCAGCAGTTTCCTGGTCCATACTTATTAATATTCGAAGAAGGAAGTATTTTTTCCGGAGGAAAAACAGGTCTGTCTATTTCGCAAAAAATTTATTAGGTCTATTCATTAAGCAAATAATCAATTAGGCTATCTATTATGATAATTCGATCCATGACAATTCGGTCCCGCTATTTCGGTGTCATCATTTCGGTCCTTTCCAAATATTTTGTCCCGTGACTTATTCGATTCGTCTATTTTGATATTGACATTCCATCCCATTTCTTTCTTTTTTTTATTACAGTGGCTATGTTTCAAATGTCCTAATCATTTTCCTTAAAAATTACTTCTTTCTTATTTCCAATCAGGAATTTCAAATGATTTTTAAATATTTAAAATTATTAAGTGTGTATCAGAATATTCAATTATTATTATTAAGAATATTCAGGATATTTCCAAGAGATCGCTCACAATTTTGTTATGAATTAGCAAAAAGCTTCGTTTTTAAGTTTCAATGAAAATTATCTATTCTTTATTTATGTAACAATGTTAATTATCATGTAATATTGTATTATGATTGCAAAGTATGATAAACAAATAAATAAATATATAAGGATTTCTGCGCTAACTGCCTTAACGACGTGCAATCCGGAAACACTTTTAAAATAATTTTTACCTTAAAATAAAATAAAATATTTGAAAAGAAGCTAAATGCTAGAAGCCAAAAAGTAATAAGATAGAAATACGAATAGCTACAATTACTATTTTATTATATTACCGTCGTTGAACAGCCGACCCATTTTGAGTTTACGACTGCCAATATTCAACTCAGTAGAATTGTAATTTTGAACCCAATACAAAAACAAGGGAATTCCTGGATCAAGTATTGGGAGAAATTTGCCTTCCTGAAGGACTTTTTGAAGGAATTAACCCGCATTTGCGCTACATGGAGAAGAAAACCACGAAAACCTCCCACGGTTAGCCTGACTCCACGAGGGCTCTAACCCATGATACGTCTACCACTGAGGATATTTTTTCGTCAGCACTGTGGTCAGTACGTACCATGTACTGGGAGCAGAATTTGAATTCTAGCCATCACTGGGATTTGTACCCGGATTACCATATTGGGAGGTGACCGCTCTACATCCTGAGCCACCACGACTCGTTGAAATCACATTGTAATCTTTCGCATACTTGCTAAATAAGTTTAAATTTCAATATCTAAAAAAACGCAGAAATGACAAGGAAAGGTATGTTAATAGCACCGTAAGGGCTGGAACAGAAACGTCCTGCTTCGATATTCGGTATATAAACTATTATATAGATCTGTTCTCTCTACTTAATCTATTCTTAATCTCGATTTTTTCCATGACATTTTTCTTGGTTTCAGTTATACGCATTCGTGTTTATGGCATAATGAGGATATACTCTCACTTGAAGGTCAGCTTGTGGAACAAATGAATATTAATTCGCGAAATTGGTTTTATATGAATTAATAAGGATTCTAAAAATACACATTAAGGGTTGTTTTTACGGATTTTCTAAATGATATTTTAAAATACATATGAATACATCTTTCATATTTTAATGTACTATATCATTCACTTTAAAGCTACAAATTTGTTTTATATTTTATTTACTGAGAAATAAATTTTTATCAAACTTCCAAAAACGTGTCAGAAAATAAATTAATAAAAATTTAGCAAACTATTTAACAATGAATTTTTATAAATTTAAATTACTTCAATTATTCATTGTAATGATATTTTTTAATCCTAGTTCAATTAATAAAAATTCTTATTTTGAATTAAAACAGAATAAATTACATTTTTTTAAAGAAAAGCTATTCAATATGGATTAGTTTGTCATTATCCATTAGCCCAAAAAAGAAAGCTGAATAATAAAGATGACAAAATAATTACCATGTCGAAAATTCCTATTTATGTATTTTTTTTTCAATACAAATGTACACTCCCTTATATCTTTTTCTTAAACAGAAAAGAAAGACATCGCAAATATAAAAAGTATCTAGAAGATGCACTCGCTTCATTTTGTTACTAAATTAGATATTCAGGAAAAGAAAAATCAAGATTCGTGAATAAATCTCTTCTATTTGAAAGTCTCAAGAGATTTCAAAAATCGTTCAGTAAACAAATTGTAAAGACAATATTGAAGAAAACCCTTTACAATTTAAAGAGGAATGAGATCTAGAAATTTTAAAATCGAATTATGTGTAGATATTGGGGGGGGGGATTTCTATACTATTACAATATATACTAGCTTAGTAAATAAATGTTTTAAAACATAAACTATATTTAAAATCTTTGTATTTTTTTTTTTTTGCAAACGATGTCTGGCATTAAGCTAAAACTAATAAATTATACAGTTTTAATAAAAGACTTTATAAATTTAATTTAAACATGCTGAATATTCAGAAAAAAAACATCTCATGGGTATATTTATAAATCACTAACTATTATAAATTTACTTTAATAATAATAACTCAGGGGAACAATTTTGTTTTTGTTTTCCTTTACAGGAGATTTTTTTTAATGGTTCTTGGATTTGCATCGCTGATTTCAAATCTGATATCGGTTTTTCATCCCTAGTTACAGCATTTTTTACATATTTTTTGTTAAAATTTTCAAGTTTAAATATGTCATATACAAGAGGGGGGCTCGTATAAATGTAGAGACTGACTTCGAGGGTATTTAGAACATATCATCACGATTAAAATTGCATAGGCCCTCATGCCCGGAAATGCCACGCTCCTTGACCTTAATCTGATTATAAGCAATTATCAATTGTCCTTATAACTCTCGTTAAATTTATTGGATTAGTATATATCCATAGCATATGTTTACACCATTATTCATATTGTCTTTCTCCTAAATTAACAATGTGTTTGCTATTAATAATTTATCAATGTAAAACTATTAGCTATAACATAGTGCTGTATATAATTATTAAATACCCTTAATTTGCTGCTGCATGCATTTGCATCAATAATATTGTAATTTCCATTTAACAACTTTATATCTATTTCATGTTTTTGCTTTACAAATAATCAATATTCGATTTTTTCAAAAAGCGTTAATTTAACTGTTTAACTTTTAATATAAATAATGTGAACTCATAATCTCTTAATACCTATTTTTATCTGCAAATGATAAAACATCCAAAGAACTATAATTTTGACCTCATGTGTTTCAATTCAAAGATTAATCTATGCATTATATTTTTATCCATCTTTGAACTGCTTAATTATCTTGAACCTACAAAAGTCATGATTGTGTGTAGCTATAACTATTAACACACATATGAGCACAACGTTTTTTAACCTTAAATTGTTTTGAATTTCCATGCAAAGATTATAAGTATAAGACTAATCATAGTTCCGGAATATGCAGTGAAAAAACTTATTACAATTTGTAATTATATCAAGTTTTTACGAAATGCATATACAATGTCTTAGTAATCTTGCATGTACTAGTAAATTAAATTTAATTAAACGCATCTATACTTACAAAGCAACAAATCCTGATTATATTTTTCAATCATTTAGCATCAAACTTATGTGCAGATGCATAATCACTTAAAATTTTATATGGAGTCATTATTTACAACTGTTATTGAAAATCATGTATAGTTGACACTAACAATTCCTCTAAAGCAAATTGTGTTTCAAATATAAATTCCACACGTGCATAATTTTACTAAATTACTATTAATTTTCTTGTTGTATCATATTATCATTCTATCCTTATGCAATGTATTTGTTCATCCAAATATGTTTTAAGGATATGTGATGTTTAGGCTCACTTCTTCTAATTGGTTGCTGACTGTCTTTGGGGTTCAGCTCCCATGGATCTTAAATTTCAATGGTCAACGTTCTATAATGGTTACACAATGTTTGAAATTATCTGTTTCTCTAAAGAATTGTAAAGTAGTAAATAAACAATAAATTAACTAGATATCCTGAAAGGAGGTGTAGGCAAGACGTTGTGCCTAGCTCTGGTGGTGATTTTGGAGTTACTGGGGTGGACACAAGGTTGGGGAACCACCACGTTTGCTGACGTTCCTGAGCATGAGTTCCTATACAGTTTTATTCTTGATGATGTGCACTAACTGCCCTAGTCAACTGGCAGTTAGTGCCTAGTCAAATGGGTTACCTTTTCACAGATGACAGTTATAATTGTCCATATCTACTCTCACCCCATATTATTAACCTTCAGACGCCTACCTTGACAGAAACTCCCACTTTGATATGAACACGCCTACTTCGATGGATGGTCCCCATTGAACAGTTAATCTTCTACTGGTAACTGCGAAATCAGTCCCATCCTCCAGCTGTTGCTACTCAGTCGCGATCACACACAAAGTCGGCCTCTATACACTCGACTGCTAAAGCAGAAGTGACCACGACCGTGAACTTAAACCAGCTATCAGAATTTAAAAGTACGGTGATCTTAATACAGCACTCCCGGCTTCTCATAAAACAGCAATGAATCAATTAGGTGAATTCGTTCATCGAATTCTACCCCAGATATAATTCTGGTGGGGAAGTACAGTAATGTTTCTACCACTACAAAAGTATAATTCCAATTCCATAGTATATGAGACATGTTAACTCGATTCTACGGAGGGGTACATTTCCATAGATGAAGGTTGACATTGTCGATAACTACTATCCCCACAAAGTTAATTACAAATTTTATGCGGCCCCTATTACTTATAACGTTTTTAAACTTGCATATTTCGACAAAAAATAGATTCAAATGTCATTTTAAAAAGATCTGAAGCTTTAAGAGCAAAACTAGTTTACGATTTGAAATCTCCGCTTCCGAATTAGGCAAGATCAAGTGTTTATTGTCATTATATAACTGGCTAACTAAGTGTTTATTGGCATATGTAATTATTCGGCATTAATAAACCTAAATAATTAAAATTGATTTGATACTGCAATATATTCAGACCGATGTAATTATTATAGAATTTTATTGAGTAAACAAAAACAAAATGTCTGATCAGAGCATGAAATTTAAAAGAAACGTACTTTATTTAACTAGCATTTAAATAACTCTTCTTCATTTAACGTTTGAATTTTTTTCAAATTAAGGTAAAATCTTAATCAGTGCACAAGATAAAAAAACACCTAAATAACTTTTGATTTAATGTTCCAGTTTTTACAAATTAAGATACAATCTGTATAATTCTATGATTTAGCTTGAAATGTATTAATTAGTGCATGCAATATTTTACGCAATGTATTATTTTACGTTCCCAACTTTTTCCACGAATCGACCCCAAAATTATGAAGCATGGAGAATATTTGTAATCTAAAAAATATGGTTCCAATAATTTAATTAGGAAAATCTAAAACCTTAATGTTAGTTTCATTTTCAGCATATTTCTCTACATATTTCTCAAAGTAATTAAGATAGTATCTTAGTGAGTGAAGATCCTTAGGTGTTTTTACAGGCGTTCTATGTGTTTTTTAAGCTCAGTAAATGATTATTTGACCTGATAATTATTCAGGTAAAATAAGCTCTTCACAGCCGTTTTCATGTTAAAGATTTAATTGAAATAGGTTTTCTGTTTATGTTTCTTACGTGTACAAAGTTAACTGAAATAGCAAAGATAACACTGTTGTAATAGAAGAAATAATTATTCAAGTTGCCTTTCATACACTTTATTTGCACGGGATACTTATACAAGTGTCCATTCATATATTTCCTAAAGTCAGAAAATTTAGTCTTATAGTTGAATTTTCTAACGGTAAAAAATCGAGTATAAGTAGTTATGTACTTAAATATTCAGATTCAACATTTAAAGGTTGGTTTTTGTTTATGTTGTTGGCATATAAATTAAATACCAACTGAACTAGAAGATTTCATAGTAATGTAGACTTATTAAAATGTCCATTCATATATTTCCTAAAGTCACAAAATTCAGTCTTATAACTGAATTTTGCAATGTTAAAAAAGACTGGTTTAAATAAATATTTATGCTTACAGGTTCAACATTTATTAAAAACAAGTTGTTCCGTTTACGTTTTTTATATACTTTGGAAACTACCTGAATCGGAAAATTCAATTGTTATATTTGTTGTATGGCAGGAGATACTTATTCAAATTGACATTCATATATTTTTAACGTCAGAAAATTCAGTCTTTTGGACTGAATTTAAGAACTCAAACTCTTTCAACTTCTTTTTTGAGTAAGAGTTCTTTGAACGGAATGATGTCCATTCATTTTGAAATACATCACAGTAAATTCTAGACCACAAGTTAGAGATCTAAAAGTATTTCTGTAGAATTTTCTTTAAAACCTAAGATTCAACTCTAAACATATTTGAAAAACTGAAAATACTTTCAATTTAAAGAGGAATGCATTAAAGTGAAGGCTAGCTTTCCCTTTAAACAGAAAAGATTAAATAATAGGATCAATCATTTTATTACATTCTTATTTCAGGAAGTTCAATAAAATTAATATAATTATGAAAGGGTATTAATATAATTGATTTTTATGCATTATTGTCTAAAAGAAAATGCAATTATGATTTAAGCATTTTAAAGAAAATACGAGACTATAATTAAAGGTTTTAGAAAACTTTCAGATTTTTTTTCATTTCGATACATTCACTTATTTTCTTTTTTTTTTTTTTTTTTTTTTTTTTTTTTGATTTCCTACACTTTCTATCACACTCACAATTTCGGTGCGTTTTGGACTTTCAGTAATTTTTTTTTGACATAAAATATAGATTTTAGTGGGCCAAACCGGGTCCTTCGGCATCACCAAATCAGTTTGAGGAAAGAGGCTTAATAGCCAAGGTATCAAACCCGCTAATGATTACTTTTGCCATTATTTACAATTTGCAACGCAAATATCTACAATGCTAACTTTAGGAAATAATAAAATGTTTATTTAAAAAACTGATAAATAACGAAAAATTTTATAAACTTATACATAATGTTTAACAATGAATTTTACAAAGTGTTACCTAATGATGAATGATACATTTTACAAAATGATGTATAATGAAAAATGATACATATTAGAAGATAAAGTATCAAAGTAACTGATAAACGTAAGCAGAGAAATGTGAAAAAAAAACAATTTGAAAGTAATTACTTGTATGAAAAGTGACCAAAAACTTATATTGAGTAGCATACTTTCGCAAGAGGATTAAATAGGTTGGATAGTGCTGAAAATAGTTACCAAACGGTCAAAAATGAGTGTTTATTTATTTTCCTTCATTAAATTATTTATTTATTTTTGGTGAGAAATACTACCAATTTGAGTGTTTTCTATCTAAAATTTTGTGCTTGGAGTTATCATTGGATGATAGCTTAAAAAGTTTAAAAAACACTTCTTAAGAACATAAAGATATTTTAGGCATCAAATTTCTGTTCCTGTTTTAATTCAAATATATATATATATATATATATATATATATATATATATATATATATATATATATATATATATATATATATATATATATATATATATATATATATATATATATATATATATATATATATATATATATATATATATATATATATATATATATATATATATATATATATATATATATATATATATATATATATATATATATATATATATATATACATACCTCTAGCGGTTTTGCGTTTTGTTTTCGACCATGCATTCTTTGATAAAAATTGTTTGTCTGGGTGTGTACAATCACTTCCTAAAATTTTGCCCATCTTTTTAGAATCACCCTGTGTATATATATATATATATATATATATATATATATATATACATATATATATATATATATATATATATATATATATATATATATATATATATATATATATATATATATATATATATATATATATATATATATATATATATATATATATATATACACAGGGTGATTCTAAAAAGATGGGCAAAATTTTAGGAAGTGATTGTACACACCCAGACAAACAATTTTTATCAAAGAATGCATGGTCGAAAACAAAACGCAAAACCGCTAGAGGGCGTCAAAGTTTATATTCTTATATGAGGCAAAAACACACAAAGAACGATGAAGTTAGGTTATAAAAGCAAATTTATTGGCATGTGTTTACAATAAGTGCTCAAAACAGTGGCCGGCAGCGGCTATGCAGCTATGCACGCAGTACAACGGCAAAGAAAAGATAGGGCATATCCAGGTCTAAAGAGAATAGAAGGGCTAGTTCACTCTGCTCTTAGAGCTGAAGCTACGATTTCCCTCCTCATGACGTCACTGTGTCCACAGATCTCGGAGATCGCAAGCAAAGATATTATGATAACTTTGCATCTTTCCCTTTGTAAAAATAAGTTAGACTTTTTCTGGTTATTAGCTTTCAAACTTTACGTAATTAACACATTATTTTCGTTCATAAACATAATTCAAAAAAAATTTCTTGGCCATTATATTAAAAAAAATACCATTTTAAACTTATAAAAATGTTTTACTAGTTGGCGAAAATGACACTATAAATACTTTATTTTAAAAAGTTCAGTTTTAACTTTAATTATTAAGAAAAATGAAAGCATATATCGAAACTTTTTTTATCTACATATTCTTTTATAACAATAAGTTGAGTTAAATTTAGAATCCCTGATTTTAAAATATGCCGTTAATAGCAATTTGTTCATACTTAATCATTAGGAAACATCAACTTTAAGTGTTAATTACTGAAACAAAATAATAATTTAGGTTCATAATGACAATAGAAATTTTACAATTGTTTATGGATATTTACATTTACGATGATATAATTTATAGATATTTAAATTTAAGAGAATATAATTTTTAAAAAAAAATCATAAATATTTAGAATAACTACATTAAAAAATATGTTATGAAATAAGGAGAATTCCAACTATATACTACATATTTTATTTATACTTTTTATTTTCATTTTAATTTTCTTTGACTTTATCCATTTTTTAATTTTTTTCACCTGCCTTTCTTTTTGAAGTAACGAGGCGGTATCTATTTAGATAATGAATTTTTATAAAAGTTCTTAACGACAGAATAAACGTATTGCTGTTTCATATTAACTGTGTCATTTCGGAATCCATTCTTTACATAGCTGTTCATTTACTTTAAGGAACATTCTCTTCAGCCCTGGGGCATATCACGAACTTTCCCTGCAGCGGCCGAAAGCTTGGCGACAAATAACGCAACGCAATAACTTGCAACAGGAATGGAGCTTTCACGCTTGCATCAAACAACTTTCCAAATGCGCCAGCACCTTAGCATTTTGTTTTCGACCATGCATTCTTTGATAAAAATTGATTGCTTGGGTGTGTACTATCACATCCTAAAATGTTGCATATCTTTTTAGAACCTGTGTATATATATATATATATATATATATATATATATATATATATATATATATATATATATATATATATATATATATATATATATATATATATATATATATATATATATATATATATATATATGTTACCGTTAAAGTATGAAATCCGTTATTTTATAGAATACCTAGTTATTTCATAGAATAACGATCTGCAGCCCGTTAAAGTGCAAAATAGTGGTTTTTGTGGGGTTTACCTCAGTGCCCGAAGTTGACAGAGGAAAAGGTGATGGCAAATCTATTTCAGCTATCATCATAAAAATAACCGAAGAAGGATTTTTCCAATTGGGCACAAGAAACGGCCGCATAAAGCAATTATATTTCCGATCCCAGTTCATTGTCTGCGAACAAAAATGAATTAAAATCGAAGAAGTACCGGATGTAGAAATATCGCTCCGGTCGGTTGCTACAGCTCAAAGTTTAGGTACTGGTCAGGGATTTAAAAAATGTTCGCGTAAAACCCAGTGTGTCAACAAAAAATGTTTTTGTTTTAGAAATAATGTTCTTTGTAATTCCAAGTGTCATTTTAGTAATCCTTGTTGTAACAGATGATTTTATGGTACGTTTTCATAAATACCATTTATACGCTGCATAAACTGGATAAATTGCTTCTTTTTCATTTTAATTGTCTATCATTAGTTTATTTATAGAATACCTAGTTATTTCATGGAATAACTAGGTATTCTATGAAATAACTGCATTATATACTTTAACGGTAACATATATATAAATAAATATATATATATATATATATATATATATATATATATATATATATATATATATATATATATATATATATATATATATATATATATATATATATATATATATATATATATATATATATATATATATATATATATATATATATATATACAGATGGATGACAAAATAATACGAACACCTGTGAAAAAGTGTGACTTATTTCACACCTGCAGTACAGCCACGCCACCTGCAACAGAAGTCTGCCACCTAGTGAGCGTGAAGAGGAAGCTATCAGTCTCTCAACATTAGTAACCTGTGTTGCATGAGTTTATCTAACTAGCTTTTATAAGGTGAAATGTATGACTAGTCAGATTTCCAAAGAGGGATGATTGTTGGGGCGCGTTTAAGTGGAGCATCGGTGACAGAAACAGCAAACCCTTTGGCGTTTGCAAGAAGTACTGTATCAGCCGTTATGACAGCATACGTGAAAGAGGGTAAGACGAAGTCTTCAAAGCAAAACAGTGGCCCAAGTCAAAGCTTGATGATAGAGATAGACGTGTCTTGCAGCGCGTAGTAGCTCGAAAACACAAGCAATCGTTATCCGAGATAACATCAGACATGAACAGTCATCTACAGGACCTCGTTTCATCTCAAGAACTGTTCAAAGAGAACTTCGTGCAGCGAACATTTATAGGAGAGTGGCAATTCGCAAACCCTTGGTGACAGCAACCAATGCTTTCAAGCGCCGTCAGTGGTGTAGAGGTCACAAAGGCTGGTCCCCACAGCAGTGGCAGCTGGTAATATAGTACGATGAATCATCCTTCACCTTATTTCAGACCACCGGACGCGTTTATGTCTGGAGATCAACCAAAGAAGCGTTTGATCCCGAATGCCTCTTACCAACTGTGAAACATGGAGGTGGCTCCATTATGGTTTGGGGTGCGATATCTTGGCGTGGTCCTGGGCAACTAGTACGTCTGCATGGGAGAATCAAATCCAATGACTATCTAAGCGTTCTAGCGGATCATGTTCATCCTTTTGTACAGACTGTATTCCCTGGAGAGCGACCGATTTTTCAAGACGACAACGCCCCTATCCACACCGCTAGGTGCGTTCAAGCATGGTTCGAAAAGCATGACAATGAAGTTGAGCATCTCGCCTGGCCCCCTCAGTCTCCGGACTTAAATATTATTGAACATTTGTGGCAATATTTGGAGTCTAAACTTCGTTTCCGATTCCCACCTCCATCAAATCTTTTGGAATTAGAGGCCGTTTTGCAAGAGGAATGGCTTAATATTCCTTTAAACGTTGTCCATGACCTTTATGCATCGATCCCACGTCGCATTAAATCTGTAATTCAGTCAAAGGGTGGTCCAACTCCCTATTAATAAAGATTTTCTGATATTTCACAGGTGATCGTATTATTTTGTCACCCATCTGTATATATATATATATATATATATATATACAGATGGGTGACAATATATATATATATATATATATATATATATATATATATATATATATATATATATATATATATATTGCAGAGAATCCTCAGCGGCCATGTCGTATGATTATGCGGCATATAAAAGATCCCTGGAGTGCCTTATTGGCTCTTGGCATTTTCGGCAAAATTAAATTCCTAGTCCCCTTTAGCATCCAAATAGAGTCTCGGTGCTGCCATCTAGTGTGGCAGAAACTAGACGTCCAAATTAACAAGACCAACGGTATCTCACCCATTGGGGTGGTCCTGAAAGAGTGGATACCACCTTTGGAGAACGCACTTGATCTGCTCATCCGGAAGACTGATTGTGCAGCTCATTGGAAATAAAATAAAAAATAAATATATATATATATATATATATATATATATATATATATATATATATATATATATATATATATATATATATATATATATATAAATTCAACCATGTTCACCAAATTCGATTCCTTCCTCGATTTTAAGTGGTATTTCAGTAACTCTTAGTTTTTTTTAATCTCGATGTGGAAAACCTATAAATGTGGAAACTATGAAGCATATAAGTTTTAATTTTGAAAAATAAATTTATTTCGAATTTGTGCTCTCAATGTTCGTTTTTCTATGGTTCACTTTAACTTTCTTTATTTGACTGTGTTAGCATCAGATGAAATAAATATTCTCAAGAAACAGAAGTGGTGATATATTACTTGACTAAAAATCTCATTCGCTTCAAAAATGTACGAAATGGAAATAACAATTTCAAGAGCTCTAAAGCAGGCGCTCATTTTCAAGACATGCCAGATGTGGCAAATGGGAATCTTTTTTTTTGTTTGTTTGTTTCAGTGCTTGAAGCATGTCAATTTTTATTTCCAATTTGTATATTTTTGAAGTGAATGGGGTTTTTTAATTAAGTAATATTTCATTATACTTCATAAATTTCTTGAAAATCTAAGATGGATATACTTTGATTCTTTAATGTGTTGTTCTTTTATTTTAATTCATGAAAAAACGCAACACTGGGAAACATAGGAATAATTGTATATATTCAAACATTAAATGCTTCACTAAAAATAAATGGCGTATTTATCTGTCATGAAACATGCCAATTAAACACATCATTTAATAGATGCCAGAAATCTAGGTAATAAAACTCATTGACACTATTTTACTTCCATTTGCCTCTTATTAAAATTGTCTTTTTAAAATATTTATTTTCAAAATAGTACTTTATGTTTTAATTAAACGAATATGATAAAAACAAAGATAAAAACTGTGAAAGCTTATTATCTCTGATAATTGCATTTCTTATGTTTATGAGATGAACTTAAAAAGACGAAGAAGCGATTTATGCATACTGTAAAAAAATTAATTAAAATGCTTGGAAAAAAATTCCTCCTGAAAAATTATTTTTAGATACTTAAAAACATTTAGCGATTTTTTTAAAAGCTTACAAATTTATATAATCGTTTTCTAAAAAAATCTTAAAGTTATTTCCAAAATGCAGTAAAAAAACTTAATTAAAGTTTTTTTAATATTTAATTAAGTTGAGATAAATTTTATCTGAAAAAAATACATTCCTTTTCAGTAAAACGCAGTGTTTCAATTCTAAAATAATTTTTTATCCGATAGAAATATTTTGCTTGATATATGTTTAATCAAGTAAAAATGTTTAAAAAATACATTTAAACATAGCTATAAAAAGGGGAAAAAAAGAATATATCTACGTTAAAATGATGATGTTTAGAAAAATGCGTTTCTGAAAGTAAATGTAATAACTATTTATATCTCTATACATATGAAAGCGCAAGTCTGTATTTATATTTACTAATAACTCCAAAACGGGAACACGGCTTTGGATCATGTTTTTTTCCTTAGTTTGCTAACTTTTTATGAAGTGGTTTGTTAACAATCAACAATCTTTGTAGTTCATATCGGGAAATATCGGAACTACGAAGCTCCATTGCTTATACCTATTGTTACAGATTAAAATTTCCTTAATATCTTTTAAATGGTTTCACCGGTTTTTTTCCGTTAAAGATAGCTAATATTTTTAGGACATTTTCCGATACTTTTTGTTTATCTACGTTAATTCTTTGGCAGGCAATCTTGCAAAAACATGCTTTTCTATTGTGTCAGCGCGCATTGTCTTGGAAACAGCATCGTCACAGAAATAGAAGAAGAAAAAATCTCTTATAAAATGAAATACCTTATCAAAACTCAAAGATTAAAAAATATTCATAATAAATATAAGATTCAAAAATAAATATTCTTATTACAATTCGTCCAAAAGTAATTTCAATTTCAAGACTAATTAAATTATTAACTCAAATGCCAAATTTTTTAATTATCAGATATTAATGACATTGATAAATACATTTTTGAAAAGTTTCAGATATTTTGGTTACTATTGCATTTTCTAAGAAAATTAAAAAGTACTGATTCAATATATGCAAACCACTTGTCTCTATCACCCCCCATTTTTGTCTGGTCGGAAGGGCGCTGGACCCATGTCCGAGAGTTCGTGGGTTCGAACCCCACCGGCCAACTCGAGAGGGCTTTTGTTTTACTCTTTGCTAACTTATAACTAGCGACCATTGCCGTTTTAATACTTTTATTACTTAATTTTTTGCGAGCATTCAAAAATTTTATGCTAAGGTTGCAGCATCTTTTGTATTTCAGTTATATGGAAAAAAATTTCCCTTGACCTCAATACTCAGGAAAAAATTAATTTTAATATTTTCTTTGCCTCTTTAAAAATTAATCAATCCATCAATCTGTCATCAATCTACTATCAATTTTCCATCAATCTACCAGTCGTATTAAACATCCCATAAAACAATTCATATTAATCTAAAACTTATTAACAAAAATTAATTTCAAAACTTTCCGTGTTATCTAAACAATTATTTCTTTACACTGTCACTATGTTTTTATCATCGTTTGATCTTTAGAACAAATGGAAGCATTATCTCTTTAAAAGCTCACAAAAGAATTCAGAGAAGTTCGCGATTATTTAGAATAAGTCGGTATTAATGAATAGTTCAAACAAAGCTTAACGACACTATCTTAATAGGGATATATTTCTCGACAAATACCCCCAAAATCGAAAATAATGCAAAGGAGAGCTTATAAACAAGAGATTTCTCTGGAGGTAGTTTGCGGTAACGCAGAATCAGCAGCAAAAAACAAAAAGAATCTTTCTCGAGTCAGTCTGAATACCTCCTAAACTGTTATCTATTTTTGGAAACGTTGTTATTCCTTCATTTTAATAAGAATGTTGGCATCGGTTAAAAACCCTTGGGATATTCGTGTTGCGGGCTTACAAACCAAGTCATCTCGCGGGAAAACAAGGCAGAAATATTATAAAGAATTCAGATTCGGTGCAAGATTACATTTTTCAGTAAGGAAGGAGAGAAACGGAAATAGATAATATTATGCCTTATATTGGCAAATTAGGGTGTATAATAGGGTAAATAGGGGTATAGTTGAAGGTATTGTAGATGTTTTATTTTGTATCTTTCTGCTTATTTACATGACAGTGGAAAAATAAGTTTCTGTTTATGTGAAAATAATCATGTAAAAGTTAGTTTCCCTGCTCGCTACCATCCCAAATCTCCAGAAATACTGCCGACAAGCGATAAACAAGCTATTTTTTTAAATTTAATTTATATTGTCTTAAATTTATAAAACAAGAAATTTTCAAATAATATTTAATATATAAGAAATGAATTTTTGTCAGAATTAAGTTTTAAAGTAATAATTGTCTGCAATAGCAATACATTTGTAAAAAAGTAATTTTTTATTAGTAGTAGTGAGTACGGTTGTAAGGGGACCATTTTAATGCATTCCTTTCGAAGGTATAGCTAAGACAGGAGGTCAACTTAAAGAGTGGAATGAATCATTTTTATGTCATAAAGTAGTTCCATTTCTTACAACAAATTTAACAGTTAATGATTCTGGAATTAATTATGGAATGATAATTTTTTTATTCCATTGTACTACCTGTATTGTTTTTCAACACACCTTCAATATTTTAAATTTCTGAGTCTTATAGTTTTTGCACAATAAAATAAAATGCAACGAAAAGAAAAAAAAGTGCAAAAATAAGGCACTTAATTGCAACAACTTTCGAACAAATTGAAATTTTAAAAAACACTCGAGTCAAGTTCTTAAATAAAAATGGCCCTTTAAACACGTCAAATTTCAATTTCGTAGTTGCATTTCTATATTTGTAATTCTCGATCTAACGAATGTTAAATCTGTTAAATTATTAAATTTGTAATTATCGAATGTTAAATCTTTTTGTTTGATTATACTCCCTGTACAATTT
The DNA here is from genome assembly GCF_982258835.1 of Parasteatoda tepidariorum. NCBI lineage: Eukaryota > Metazoa > Arthropoda > Arachnida > Araneae > Theridiidae > Parasteatoda > Parasteatoda tepidariorum. The sequence goes on along the minus strand of NC_141757.1, from coordinate 114,880,066 downwards.
TCTATACGTAATCTCAAGTAAGCGCAACAAAATTTAACATAACACACAAAAAAGATGCGGCAACCCTAATGTTTTTTTTACTATTATTATGGAAAGACTATTGTCGGTGTACAAATGTTTTTTTATATGGTTTATTTGATGTAAGAGGGAATAAATGTGTTTCACCTCTGCTGCAGATAATATGCTCTACATAACTGAGATTATCATATAATGTAAGAATAAAATTGCAATTTTATATACGCTTAAGATATCAAGACAAAATATCATATACACAGTTAGAAAAAGTAACATTTAAGCATTTTAAAACCATTTATTCTATTTATTTGTTATAAAAACATATTCTCATGTGTCCAATTCCCAAAAGGTTTGGTTAACCTTTCGAACTATTTAAATAATTCAGTGAAATTTGAATGCATGAGATAATGCGATGAAAATTATCCGAGAAAAGTCTCTCTTTTTCTGTTAATTTATGAAGAATTTAGAATATCTTTCAATAAAATCCCGAGAGAAAATTGACTGATTTCAGTGGTTAATATACAAGACAGACAGGTGATCGAAGTTTTCGCTCCCTTAACATAAATTCCGTTCCCGATAATCAGCTTAATTCTTCAAGCAGATTTAGGTTTCTAAATAAGAAAATTTAAATAGTGTGAAGCGTGTAAGCAAACTCACTAAATTTATTAACAACAATTTTTTGCAGTAATATTAAATTAATATTTAAAAACAAGCTATTTTCTAATTGGGAACAATTCAATTAGTATTAATCTTATAAACAACAATGTTCTTTTTTATTTTCATAACCATCGTTAAACAGCCTACCTAATTTTTTGAGTTTACGATTATGAGTGTTTAACACCGTAGCCTTGTAATTTTGAACCCAATCCAGAAGACAAGGGAACTCTTCTGGATCAAGTATTGGAATAAACTGTCCTTCGTGGTGGACGTTTTGAAAGAGCTAACCCACATGTGGGTTACATGAAGAGGAAAACCTCCCATGGTTATCGTGACGGAAAGGGGACTCTTGCTCATAATCCATCAACCTCTGAGAATATTTTTAGTACAGTGGTTGGTGCTAGCCAGGATTCGAATTCTTATCAACCAGCCACTGCTGGTATTCGAACCTGTGTTACCTCATGGGGTGGCGACGCTATATTCCCTGAGCCAACGCTGTTCAATCAACAATGTTTGCAATGGTATTAAATTTAAAAACAATAGTATTGTTCTCTTTTGTAACAATCAATTTCAAAATTTAAAGGAAAAAACAGAAAATCTGCTTCCTCAAATTAATAATGGGTATTGTAGAAAGAATTAAGCATCACATTTTTGTGTAGCTTAAAATATTGTATGCATTAATTGATTAACTTATTTGAGGTTAGTCACTATCATCATTAAGAATGCGCGCTAATGCTTAAAAATCCGATCATTAAATAAAAAGTAATTCAGCTGTTAACTTATTTTCGTACATTGTACACATCTATAATAGTTTTTTTTTTCTTTTGTAGAATCAATAATAATTTTCTTTTTAAATTTGCTATTGTCCCTTTGATATTATATGTGACATATTTTACATAAACATCTGTCATAACTTTTTTCCTTTTAAAAAAACATTAACTTTTCCAAACAATATATTCTCCATTTTTATAGTAGATAATTAGTTCAATATTTCTTCATCAAACTTCAAACTTTTAATATTGTTCAAAGGAAACTTTTAAAATCTAATAGCTTCCCAGAAGATCGTAAGCGTGTCTTTATTAGAATAGAGAGATTGATTCTAATCCCTTGAGAATAATAAGAGTTACATCAACAGGAAAAGTTTTATTATTTTAAAACTTTCATTATCTTCAGGCTATTTAACTTAATGCTTGAATAAACGATAATTGTCTATCGATGAGCTGTGCTTCAATATTTATTTGAAGTACAACATTAATAAAACTTGAGCAGTATGAGATTCTTTTTTATTTTATTTTATCAGCCATATTATCCAGAAATGTACCTACTGTGGCATTTAGAAGTGAATTAAAATGGGCTCAATTACAATAAAATTAAGTTCAGACTTAACAACTCCTTATAATTTTTTAAAATATAAAAAATTATAAGAATTATGAGAATTTTTATTTTACATAATTTGATAATAATTTAAAAACAATAGTCTAAATTTCGAAGAAGAAAAAAGGTTACTTTGAACTAATTACTCAAACTTTTTTTATTGCAGAACAGCATGCAAAGCAAAGCTCGAATTTCAACAGGAAGTTCAACTTTCACCAGCATAACTTTCACAATAAAGTTCCTTAGTAATATTTTTTTCCATAAATTGCTGAATGAATAGCTGCTTTAATATCAGGTAATTTATGCAGAGTCAAATATGTATTCGACACAAAAGAAAATTATTAATTTCAAAGTAGAACCCCAATTTAAGAAATTTCCTTGTTTCTGTAAGTTTTTTCACATCCTCTTAAATGTTTCAAGCTCACTCAAGGGAAGGAGCATAGTTCCCACGTTGGGAAACTATGGTTTACGGCAGCAGCTCCAAATTAGTGCTCCGCGGAACCCTAGAGTTCCGTAGAAGATTTAAATGGATTCCACGAGTTTTGAAACCTCTGGTTAAAAATCAATCCAACCTATTATTCATAATTTACACAATCTTAGGTTGCCTTTATAAAAATTAATATAATTATTTTAAGTAAAATGCTCATGAAATAGAAGTGGCGTTTTTTAAAAGAAAATATAATGTTTCTAATTACATTATATTGAACAAATTAAAAGAACAAGCAATTATAAAATATCGCATTAGTATTCTTATCGTGCTTTCAAAATCAAATTAAAATAACTAAAGTCTTTAATGAGAAATATGCCTCCTTAAAAACCATTTTCAACATTTATAACAGTTTTTTTAAGTTTTCACTTCGAAGTCAACCATAATTTGGATTATTTTATTTATTTTTCAGCTGCATACATCAAATCATGTACATACATCAAAAACAAATTCATAACTAGATTAGATAGAGGATAAAGACTGCAAATTTAATCGTCGGGCATGCCGACCGGCCTGTGTAGGGGTTAGGGAACTGCTCTTGCATCGGAAAGGTTCTGGGTTCGAATCCCGGCCAAGGCATGGATGTTCTTTCCTTCTCTGTACTATCTGCCCTTACTGCGGAAGCAACGTTGACCCACCTAATATGATGCCTCTGAAAGAGTGGCCAACAAATCTGCCCCTCAGGTGCCTGTATGACCTAGGTCATTATCCAGGTGGGCATTGGAAAAAAAATTGTCAGGCATAAAGCCCAATTTAAGATTATTAATGATAAAACTATAAAAAATCTTCATTTTAGCAATTAAATATCTTATAAATAGTCCTTTATAGGTTTTAACGGTCACTATTACCTCAATTAGCTAAATTTATAAAGTAGGGGTGCCGTCGAAAGAAGATTGATTACTTAGGGTTCCGTAGCCGAAAAAAATTGGAAACCACCAGTCTGGGGCATTATTTCCTAAATTAATTGCCAATAGATCATGGAGCAGTAATCAGTGAAGATCCCTCCTTATCTTTCGAAATTTAGATACTTATAATTAGTAGTTATAACGTATAAGTAGTTATAGTAAGTAGCTATAAGTGTAATAACCTAGCCGACTCACTCCGAGTTTGTTGGATGGAGAGATATATCATTATGACATTACAATAGGAGCCATTCATAAATGATGTCACACTTATTTTCTATATTTTTCAACCCACTCCCCCTCCCCCCTTTGTTACAAAGCGTCACACCTCACGATACCTCTACCGATCTTGTCACACGTTGTACTATATAACGCATAAACATATAAAATTCAGAAACAAAAACATGCTATAGTCCCCATTTTAAAACTTATTTTTTAACCTTAAGTGTGTGTTTTGATGACGTGCTACAATAATAATTTCTAAATGCGTACTTCTTTTGATGAAAGAGGTATAAAGATGAATAATATAGAGTTTTTCATCCGTGATATTTTCAACGTTTTTATTTAAACTAAAATGTGTAGTATTGCACTTCTAGTTACCCCTACCTCCCTTTTCTCGCAAGCTGTTGCAATGTTTTTTTTTAAAGTTCTCCCTTCCCCATTTTCACACAATTTATGGGTGAGAGTTATGGATAAGTAGTTGATACACTCAATTTTAGTTAATTTAAAAAACAAATTAAACAGAATGTGGGGATTAGGTAACATTACAGACGAAATTCAAAAATATTTACTTTAACTTCTAATCAGTTGAACAAAAGGAAAAGCAAGGTTGTTTTAGCATGTTGCAATACTTTTCATAAATGATTTTCTTTTCTTTTTTTTTTTAGAAAAAATCAAATAGTTTGCATATGAGGTAGCTATCACCTTTCTCCGCTGCACTGCAGCTTTTGCGGGGCCTAGCATAGATACACATCAGGGGGGGGGGTGCTCAAAGCAGAGGTTACCGAAACGAAAAGGAACAGTGTTGCTCTTGGACTACATCTTCTTTTGGTATTAATCTTTAGCAAACGTATAATATGTAATACAAAAATAATTTTAATAACTGTAATGACCCATAAATAAGGTACGTCTCAAAACAAAATTGAGTAAATATAGATTACCTAACTTATCTACACAACACAAAAGCCGAGAATTCATCAACAATAACATTGATTATGGTAGGTCTTTCTTCTTGTCTAGTAGAGTATAATTCAAACTTACCCCTAGAAAATAGAATTCATTTGGTCACAATCAAGGTGCTCAATCTCATCTCGCTACCCGGTCTTACCCCCACTCTCCCCTGTAGCTGGTTGAACGTGTAAAGTTAAACATAGATGGCGCTAAGGGTTAAAATTCAGCCTAAGACTTCTGGGCTGCTACTTCCGATTGATTTTTAAGCCTAAGCTTGAAAAGCACGTAATCCAATATTATTATACTTGTAGTGTTTACCTGTATAACACGTTTTTTTTTCTATTTAACTTTTAGCGAATCAAATAACAAATGAATTCAGAACTCCACAAGCCTGCTATGATGTTAACCCAAAAAATAAGAGACGGCGATGTTTTATACAAATATAGCCAAATAAGGGATAATACACAAAATATGGAAAACATGAATGGTGAATATGAATATGGTGAAAATTAACTATGGAAATGTATGCATTCATATTAATTTAGTTAATTTTGTTTTAGGCTCACGATCTGTTATAATTTATAAATTACAGAAAAGTGTTATAAATGGTAAGATTTTGCATTAATTTGAACAAAAATCAACATAATAAAATCTCCTAGAATATTAAGCTGGTTCACACTTCGCCTCGTAAGCATAACATATGAGGAGGGATACACCGGATGTTTCTAAATTTCTTCCGGTTTTAAAAGCAGGTGTGTTTGTTTTTTTCACTGATAAAACAGCAGAAGCCAGTCCCCGAGTTTGTTTGTTGTCTTTTTTAAAAAAGGAAGAAGAAAAACTTTAATTGTGAAAAGATTTTAATTAAGAATTAGAAAAAGCTGAAAATTGTTTATAAATTAAAATTTAGGTCTAATTAGAATTAGGCCTAATCTGAAATTAACCTCTTTCCCGAAATTTTAAATTTAATATTGAATACTTAAGCTAAATAGTTGCGAAAGTATTCAACTAATCAAAGCTCTGTTTATTTTTTCAGTAAAAAAAATTTGCGAAATTCCCTTTTTTTGCCATTTTAATTAACTGTAATTCTTGTCCAATTTAATTAGATAACTTTAAAAACTTATAATGAAACATTTGTAAAAATTGATCCAGCTATGGAAATTTTTATGATGACAAATCTTAATTAAAACTTACCTTTATTTTTGCTTGAAACAAGAATGAACTTAAAACTACAAAGAATTAAATTTTGTCAGCTTTCAAAGCACATTATTTTTCAACCTTATGTTGGAGCCCGAACCGTTGAGATTACTTTTAAAATTAATAAGCTCCATTGTAAAAACTAATAATTTTCAAGTTAATGATTATATTTTCAACAAAAATTACTTCACGCGCATATATTTAATTTACATCACATGCAATGCATTTTAATTAAATCTCTTTCCAAATATGAACGAAATAATTAAATCTATTCATCAAAATAAAGCTTATTAAAATTGCTTTCACGTCTTTAAAGTAATGTCATATTATTAAGCCTGTATGTATATCGGAAAATACTTCAAGATAATTTCAAAGGAATCTGATTTAATCTCCTAGAAAAGCATCTTATTACATTTTCTTAAAAAAAAATATCTTTTATTGGTTTACTCAGTAGAAACTACCTAGTTATAATTCCTCTATAGACAAGCATAAACATGTTTAAGACTTTTAACTTGAGACTCAAGCAAGTCTGAATTAACAGGTAATATCTTATAAAATTATTTGAAATGAAACACGTAAGCACTTGCAAATGAAAATAAAATGAATTTCAAATAACAGTAATAAAATTTTTACTTTAATGGGTATTATATATATAAGTATATATATATATAAGTATATATATATATAAGTATATATAAGTATATACATATTATATATATAGTATAGCAAATTTTTAACACAATAAGAAGTGCATATTTATGGAATTGGAACTATTGACAAATATCGTCATGTATGGAATTTAAATTCTTTTCAACGGGAAATTTTTATTATAGCAAACCATACGCATTGAAATCAATGAATCTCATTTGACTCTAATTAACTCTTTCCCTTCAAAGTATTGGTTTCTTTTACGTCAAATCTGGGTTTAAGAGCATGTCACAGTCAGTGATAGTTTTTTAGAGCTTATAAATTTTCTGTAGACTCTTTCTCTGCAGGTTTGAAAGCAACAAAGTATAGGTTTACAGATGTATTATAATGAACAGGAAAATCAGAATACTAATTTTATAACATCTGGTCACTTTGCTAATAACTGTTTCTCATCAAGAGCTGAAAGCAACGAACTATGGCTTAAGTTTATCTAATGATAGACAGGTAATATCTTATATATATAATTCTCTTACGTGGCTCCCAAATTTTCGCTGTATTTCTTTTCCGCTGGTGGCAACGTTTGCTTTGTTTTGTTTCGACCAATGATTGCCGCTAAAAAATGTCACATGCCAAATCTAGCTGAGGTGGCTCAACATATAGCGCTTTTAAAAACGGAAACTGAAATAACCAAAGAGCATCAGCAGCGGCAATCTCATACTATTAAGCTAAGCAGAAGTGAGTAGTCTTTGTAGATAGATCTCCATTTTAGTATTTTGTCGAAAGCGCTTTTTTTCACGAATTTATATATAGCACATTTCTAATAGGTTTAACGATTACATGTCATTTATTTTAATTCAAATTTATTTTAATGACTTAGCATTTACTAAAAAGATGCAATTTTTCTTTTAAAAAAAAGTTTTTATATGGATTTGAATGATTGTTTTGAATTCTTAGAATTTTGTTCATTTGCAATGTACCTAAGTTAGTAGCGAGCGAAGCGAGCTTGGCTTGCGAAGCAAACCACTTAAGATTGCGTAGCAATTTTCGGGGGTTGGCGAGTGTCAGCGAGCAGGGGGCGCAGCCCACTAGTAGAATACAAATTTTATGTCATCAAATTACCTTGCCAATAACTCTTACTCATCAAGAGTTGCTTTTAAGCAACAAATATGAGTTTAATGATGTGTTGAGATGGACAGGCAATATAGAATACTAATTTTACAACATCTTACTTAACTATTAATTCTTTCTCACAAATAGCTACTTTCAAGCAACAAAATCTGGTCTTCTGCTGGAGAACATTTATTTCTTTTAATACCTTGTTAATTTGCTTTTTAACCTCTTCTCATTAAGAGTTGCTTTTAAGCAACAAATATGAGTTTAATGATGTGTTGAGATGGACAGGCAATATAGAATACTAATTTTACAACATCTTACTTAACTATTAATTCTTTCTCACAAATAGCTACTTTCAAGCAACAAAATCTGGTCTTCTGCTGGAGAACATTTATTTCTTTTAATACCTTGTTAATTTGCTTTTTAACCTCTTCTCATTAAGAGTTGCTTTTAAGCAACAAATATGAGTTTAATGATGTGTTGAGATGGACAGGCAATATAGAATACTAATTTTACAACATCTTACTTAACTATTAATTCTTTCTCACAAATAGCTACTTTCAAGCAACAAAATCTGGTCTTCTGCTGGAGAACATTTATTTCTTTTAATACCTTGTTAATTTGCTTTTTAACCTCTTCTCATTAAGAGTTGCTTTTAAGCAACAAATATGAGTTTAATGATGTGTTGAGATGGACAGGCAATATAGAATACTAATTTTACAACATCTTACTTAACTATTAATTCTTTCTCACAAATAGCTACTTTCAAGCAACAAAATCTGGTCTTCTGCTGGAGAACATTTATTTCTTTTAATACCTTGTTAATTTGCTTTTTAACCTCTTCTCATTAAGAGTTGCTTTTAAGCAACAAATATGAGTTTAATGATGTGTTGAGATGGACAGGCAATATAGAATACTAATTTTACAACATCTTACTTAACTATTAATTCTTTCTCACAAATAGCTACTTTCAAGCAACAAAATCTGGTCTTCTGCTGGAGAACATTTATTTCTTTTAATACCTTGTTAATTTGCTTTTTAACCTCTTCTCATTAAGAGTTGCTTTTAAGCAACAAATATGAGTTTAATGATGTGTTGAGATGGACAGGCAATATAGAATACTAATTTTACAACATCTTACTTAACTATTAATTCTTTCTCACAAATAGCTACTTTCAAGCAACAAAATCTGGTCTTCTGCTGGAGAACATTTATTTCTTTTAATACCTTGTTAATTTGCTTTTTAACCTCTTCTCATTAAGAGTTGCTTTTAAGCAACAAATATGAGTTTAATGATGTGTTGAGATGGACAGGCAATATAGAATACTAATTTTACAACATCTTACTTAACTATTAATTCTTTCTCACAAATAGCTACTTTCAAGCAACAAAATCTGGTCTTCTGCTGGAGAACATTTATTTCTTTTAATACCTTGTTAATTTGCTTTTTAACCTCTTCTCATTAAGAGTTGCTTTTAAGCAACAAATATGAGTTTAATGATGTGTTGAGATGGACAGGCAATATAGAATACTAATTTTACAACATCTTACTTAACTATTAATTCTTTCTCACAAATAGCTACTTTCAAGCAACAAAATCTGGTCTTCTGCTGGAGAACATTTATTTCTTTTAATACCTTGTTAATTTGCTTTTTAACCTCTTCTCATTAAGAGTTGCTTTTAAGCAACGAATATGAGTTTAATGATGTGTTGAGATGGACAGGCAATATAGAATACTAATTTTACAACATCTTACTTAACTATTAATTCTTTCTCACAAATAGCTACTTTCAAGCAACAAAATCTGGTCTTCTGCTGGAGAACATTTATTTCTTTTAATACCTTGTTAATTTGCTTTTTAACCTCTTCTCATTAAGAGTTGCTTTTAAGCAACAAATATGAGTTTAATGATGTGTTGAGATGGACAGGCAATATAGAATACTAATTTTACAACATCTTACTTAACTATTAATTCTTTCTCACAAATAGCTACTTTCAAGCAACAAAATCTGGTCTTCTGCTGGAGAACATTTATTTCTTTTAATACCTTGTTAATTTGCTTTTTAACCTCTTCTCATTAAGAGTTGCTTTTAAGCAACGAATATGAGTTTAATGATGTGTTGAGATGGACAGGCAATATAGAATACTAATTTTACAACATCTTACTTAACTATTAATTCTTTCTCACAAATAGCTACTTTCAAGCAACAAAATCTGGTCTTCTGCTGGAGAACATTTATTTCTTTTAATACCTTGTTAATTTGCTTTTTAACCTCTTCTCATTAAGAGTTGCTTTTAAGCAACGAATATGAGTTTAATGATGTGTTGAGATGGACAGGCAATATAGAATACTAATTTTACAACATCTTACTTAACTATTAATTCTTTCTCACAAATAACTACTTTCAAGCAACAAAATCTGGTCTTCTGCTGGAGAACATTTATTTCTTTTAATACCTTGTTAATTTGCTTTTTAACCTCTTCTCATTAAGAGTTGCTTTTAAGCAACGAATATGAGTTTAATGATGTGTTGAGATGGACAGGCAATATAGAATACTAATTTTACAACATCTTACTTAACTATTAATTCTTTCTCACAAATAACTACTTTCAAGCAACAAAATCTGGTCTTCTGCTGGAGAACATTTATTTCTTTTAATACCTTGTTAATTTGCTTTTTAACCTCTTCTCATTAAGAGTTGCTTTTAAGCAACAAATATGAGTTTAATGATGTGTTGAGATGGACAGGCAATATAGAATACTAATTTTACAACATCTTACTTAACTATTAATTCTTTCTCACAAATAACTACTTTCAAGCAACAAAATCTGGTCTTCTGCTGGAGAACATTTATTTCTTTTAATACCTTGTTAATTTGCTTTTTAACCTCTTCTCATTAAGAGTTGCTTTTAAGCAACGAATATGAGTTTAATGATGTGTTGAGATGGACAGGCAATATAGAATACTAATTTTACAACATCTTACTTAACTATTAATTCTTTCTCACAAATAACTACTTTCAAGCAACAAAATCTGGTCTTCTGCTGGAGAACATTTATTTCTTTTAATACCTTGTTAATTTGCTTTTTAACCTCTTCTCATTAAGAGTTGCTTTTAAGCAACGAATATGAGTTTAATGATGTGTTGAGATGGACAGGCAATATAGAATACTAATTTTACAACATCTTACTTAACTATTAATTCTTTCTCACAAATAACTACTTTCAAGCAACAAAATCTGGTCTTCTGCTGGAGAACATTTATTTCTTTTAATACCTTGTTAATTTGCTTTTTAACCTCTTCTCATTAAGAGTTGCTTTTAAGCAACGAATATGAGTTTAATGATGTGTTGAGATGGACAGGCAATATAGAATACTAATTTTACAACATCTTACTTAACTATTAATTCTTTCTCACAAATAACTACTTTCAAGCAACAAAATCTGGTCTTCTGCTGGAGAACATTTATTTCTTTTAATACCTTGTTAATTTGCTTTTTAACCTCTTCTCATTAAGAGTTGCTTTTAAGCAACGAATATGAGTTTAATGATGTGTTGAGATGGACAGGCAATATAGAATACTAATTTTACAACATCTTACTTAACTATTAATTCTTTCTCACAAATAACTACTTTCAAGCAACAAAATCTGGTCTTCTGCTGGAGAACATTTATTTCTTTTAATACCTTGTTAATTTGCTTTTTAACCTCTTCTCATTAAGAGTTGCTTTTAAGCAACAAATATGAGTTTAATGATGTGTTGAGATGGACAGGCAATATAGAATACTAATTTTACAACATCTTACTTAACTATTAATTCTTTCTCACAAATAGCTACTTTCAGGCAACAAAATCTGGTCTTCTGCTGGAGAACATTTATTTCTTTTAATACCTTGTTAATTTGCTTTTTAACCTCTTCTCATTAAGAGTTGCTTTTAAGCAACGAATATGAGTTTAATGATGTGTTGAGATGGACAGGCAATATAGAATACTAATTTTACAACATCTTACTTAACTATTAATTCTTTCTCACAAATAGCTACTTTCAGGCAACAAAATCTGGTCTTCTGCTGGAGAACATTTATTTCTTTTAATACCTTGTTAATTTGCTTTTTAACCTCTTCTCATTAAGAGTTGCTTTTAAGCAACGAATATGAGTTTAATGATGTGTTGAGATGGACAGGCAATATAGAATACTAATTTTACAACATCTTACTTAACTATTAATTCTTTCTCACAAATAACTACTTTCAAGCAACAAAATCTGGTCTTCTGCTGGAGAACATTTATTTCTTTTAATACCTTGTTAATTTGCTTTTTAACCTCTTCTCATTAAGAGTTGCTTTTAAGCAACAAATATGAGTTTAATGATGTGTTGAGATGGACAGGCAATATAGAATACTAATTTTACAACATCTTACTTAAATATTAATTCTTTCTCACAAATAACTACTTTCAAGCAACAAAATCTGGTCTTCTGCTGGAGAACATTTATTTCTTTTAATACCTTGTTAATTTGCTTTTTAACCTCTTCTCATTAAGAGTTGCTTTTAAGCAACAAATATGAGTTTAATGATGTGTTGAGATGGACAGGCAATATAGAATACTAATTTTACAACATCTTACTTAACTATTAATTCTTTCTCACAAATAACTACTTTCAAGCAACAAAATCTGGTCTTCTGCTGGAGAACATTTATTTCTTTTAATACCTTGTTAATTTGCTTTTTAACCTCTTCTCATTAAGAGTTGCTTTTAAGCAACAAATATGAGTTTAATGATGTGTTGAGATGGACAGGCAATATAGAATACTAATTTTACAACATCTTACTTAACTATTAATTCTTTCTCACAAATAACTACTTTCAAGCAACAAAATCTGGTCTTCTGCTGGAGAACATTTATTTCTTTTAATACCTTGTTAATTTGCTTTTTAACCTCTTCTCATTAAGAGTTGCTTTTAAGCAACAAATATGAGTTTAATGATGTGTTGAGATGGACAGGCAATATAGAATACTAATTTTACAACATCTTACTTAACTATTAATTCTTTCTCACAAATAACTACTTTCAAGCAACAAAATCTGGTCTTCTGCTGGAGAACATTTATTTCTTTTAATACCTTGTTAATTTGCTTTTTAACCTCTTCTCATTAAGAGTTGCTTTTAAGCAACGAATATGAGTTTAATGATGTGTTGAGATGGACAGGCAATATAGAATACTAATTTTACAACATCTTACTTAACTATTAATTCTTTCTCACAAATAGCTACTTTCAAGCAACAAAATCTGGTCTTCTGCTGGAGAACATTTATTTCTTTTAATACCTTGTTAATTTGCTTTTTAACCTCTTCTCATTAAGAGTTGCTTTTAAGCAACGAATTTTGGGTCTAAAAATGAGTTAATATAGACAGACAGTATGCGATACTAATTTTATAACTTTACTATTAACTTTTTCTCATCAAGAACTTTTTTTAAGCAATAAAGTATGAGTTTCAGAATGTATTATGGTGGTCAAGCAATACAGAATACTAATTTTATAACATCTTGTCTTGCTTTTCTATGAACTATTTCTCACAAAGAGCTGTTTTTAAGCAACAAGTCAGGGTTAAGAATATGTAATCATAACCTGACAATATAGAACACTAATTTCCATTAATAACTTGTTACTTTGCTATTATCTCTTTCTCAGCAACAACTGCTTTTTAACAAGTATATGAATTAAGAATATGCAATAGACACTCGGCAATATGGAATGTTATTTCTTTTTTAACATGTAAGTTTTCTGCTTTTTAGCCTATACTTATTTTCTCATCTAAAATTGTGTAAAAGGGGTCTAAAAATATGTCTTATCTATTTTAAAAAGTTTGTTCTAATTACGTAACGTAAAGCGCAAGGGTCATCCGGAATGCATGTTTCCCTCATTCATTGAAAAGAAGCAAGTTATAATTACCCGAAAAAATTTATTGCAAAAAATTCGACAATATTCAATTTCGATAATATTCAATTTTCATGTTTCTGGAATTTCTAATCCGGTCATCACTTTCTTACAGACGAATGCATAGATGCAACTGTGATATGCTGGCTCAGATTCTCAGGCGGCTGACTCCTGTGATACAGGACTACAAAAATTCCCAATTTATAACAAGTGTTGCAATTCCAATGCTTTTTCGATTGAGAAATAGCTGAAATATTGCTGTATATTTTACTATAAATCTTTTTGGGTAGTTATGCTTTGTTTCCTTTTATATACCGCAGGAAACGTACTTTCCGAATAACTTTCGTATTAACGAATATTAATTAACCAGTCCAAATATGCGATATTTTATTGTATAAAGCAAGTTTGAAATTTAAAATTTGTTAACTCCATGCTATATATATATAAATGAAATATAATTTCTTAAAATAGAAATTCAGTTTATAAATGCTTAAAATCAGTAAGTATTTCAATAGCAAGTTTATTCAATTTTTCATTCGAAAAAAAAAATCTTTTTTTCTATCTGCTGTTTTTTAAGTGTTTTTGAATAGAAACACTTCAATTTTTAAACGGAGAAAAATTTATAATGAGCTATACAAACGTTTTAAAAGTTTATTTTCAAACGAAAATGAGTGCTTTTGAAAAAACATTCCTCTATCTTCCCTTTCTTAACTTCATAAACAGAAAACTTGAGATCGTTATTTTAACAAGAGATTTCCATTGCAAATGTGCTTTATTTTTTTACAAAAATCTCCCTTGATGTAATAGATTTATTCTCATGCTCAAATTCTCTAAAAAAAATATGTGTCTATACAAAGACCTTTTTACTTCTCTTTTGTGTATGAGAAAAAAAATCTAAAAGAAATTTCAAAATTTTAGATGAATATAGTGAATTTTACAGATATACATATTCAGTCTTAAAATATACCCTATGAAAATTCCCTTAACAATTTTCTTCTCAAAAAAAAATTTTTTTTTAAGAAACAACTCTATCTCAGGGAATATAATCTTTGTTTTAATGTAAATTTATTTTGAAATAGACATAAAGTTGGGAAAACACATACTACCCTACAATAACAGAAGAGAATTTCAGTTTCTGACATTTTCCTAAATTTCTAAAAAATACTTAGAGGATCATTTTATAACTTTATAGATGTTAAGGTCATGAGAATTTTTATTATTATCAATAAAATTCAAAGCTTTGAAAGGTTTGAGGGACCTCTAATAAATTGCACATGAAAAGAAGTGCTTTTAAACACTCAATGTCAAAAAATATATAAGCTTTGATTACCATATACGATAATTGTATGAAATTTCGTAACCCTAACTCAAATATTTAAGGAGATATGGTCATTTTTATAAGGAAACTAATTTTTTGCCTTATAGTGTGTTTTTAGAGAGTGTTCACTTTATTGTTCATAATTTATTGTCATTCCCTCAAATCTTTGAAAGCTCTAAGCAATATTGATAAGTTTGAGAAAAGTAAAGCAAAATGTAGAGCAAAGCGTAAAGTAAAAAGTAAAACATAAAGGAAAGTAAAGAGTAAAATAAAGTAAAGCGTAAAATAAAGTAAAGCGTAAAATAAAGTAAAGCGTAAAATAAGCATAAAGTAAATTTTAGCGTTAAGCAAAAAGTAAAGTAGAAGGAAAGTAATAAGCAAAGTTAAAAAAAGCAAACCTTAAATCGTAAAGAAAAAGAAAGAGTAAAATAAAGTGCAAGGTATGAAGTAAAGCGTTAAGTGCAATAGAGTAACGTAAATTAAAGCTAAGTGAAGCATAAAACATAAAGTGAAATACAAAGTAAAGTAAAGCGCTAAATAAATTAAATCGTAAAGTGAAATGAAGCGCAAAGTACAATAAAGTAAATCGTATATTATTAATTAAAATGAAACAAAAATAATTTTTTGGAATTAAATTATGGCCAACATTAGCTAACATGAACTGCAATCCAACGAACTTGAAACTATATATTTAAAATAAGCATTGAATCTGAAACAAAACTCTTTTTTTTTCTCTTTATAATAAATTTATCGAGTATTTTCCAGAAACCAAATGACAATAGCACCAGAATAACCTTCCTGTTATTTCTAAAAGTATTCACAATTTCGCCCAGGAAAGGAAATCTCCAGTTACAATAATCCGCTGATGAAGCTGTACGAAAGTAAATTTTCTGTCCATAAACCTGCAGCTCAAATATAAATGCAAACAGAGTTAATCCTCAATAAATGAAACTTTCTTCCATCTTAACAAAGTTTCTGGAATTCTCCAGGGGATACTATTGTGAGGTCGTATACGCAGGCTAATCCACAAGCAATTTACTGGATTATGATTATGCTTTAGAAATATCCTTAATGATGTAAAAAGAGATAAGCAAAGTTCTTTTATTAGTTTTCAATTGATGCACAAAGTAGTTTGTTCGAAAAAACAATTTATTTTGGAGAAAAAAATTTTTACTCAATTTCAAACAATCTGCTACTTCTCATTTTTGCGCTTTAATCCAAGCAAATTAACTACTGTTCTCGATAGTAATTCTTCCCGAAGGTACTCCATTAAGTGAACTAGTGTAGTGGATCAACCCAAGACAAGTGGACTTCTGTTCACGATAGTAGTTCCTTCCGAAGGTACCTCATAAAGTTAAATAATGTATTGGACCAATCCAAAACACATGGACTACTGTGCCCGACAGTAGTTCTTCCCCTGGGTTCGTTAAGTGAACTAGCGTATTGGCAGCATTTTCTCCTCCAAGTACCCCATTAACTGAACTAGTATATTTTCTAGAAGAGTCAATCCGAGACAAATGGATGACTACTCCTATGGAGAAGGAATATTCAGGGTGCCATTTATGTTGAGATGATGGAATATCAGGTGAGGTTGGAGTTTGTATGGTATAGTGGGCCAAATTGAAGAATACTGACAAATTGAAGATTGTGATGATAAAAACAGAAGATGATGAAAATTATCAGTTTGTTGAGTACGGCAAGAAATATACCCTATTTCTTCCACTCCTATATTTTATTAAACCAAATTCTTAAAAAAGAATACAAAATTTCAACATATTTCTAAAAACATAAACTCGAGTTCCATTGTATAAGTCAAAAGTTATTTGGAGACAAATAAAAACGCTTTCACCCAACTCTCCATTATACAAAACCTATCCAATTCTTATTTCAAAACGTAACAATCCTCCCACCGTTTTGATTGGAGGTTTACTTTACTAATCAAAACTAATTTTATTTCTATGAGTAAAATGAATGAAAATTATAATGTTAAAATACTGTTCCGAAAGTCCAAGTTTTTCAGCTCAAAAATTTAATTGGCACTTTAATAAGTCTTCCACTTCTCGTTTTTACTGTTTTTCCAACTTCCTGCAAGTCCTTCTCTGGTTTATTCTTGCATGCGTCATTATTCATTAGATTAGGTTCAGTGGGTGAGGAAATTTCGAGTGGGAAAATCTTCTATGCAGGCCTGACGAGTTCACGGGATGAAGTTTTAAGGCGAACCACTCGTACTTGCCCATCTTTACCAGGAAAAACATCTATTATTTTAGCCATTGGCCATAAAGTTTTTTTTTTACCGTCAGTTTCGATTAAAACAATATCTCCTACTTTCAAAGGTTCAATCGGTTTACTCTTTGATGGTCGTTGTAATAATTGCCCAAGGTACTCACTTCTAAATCTTTCTCTTAAAGCATTGCGCAAATTTTGCTGGTACCTTAATCTTTTATTCAAATTTACTTGATCAAGTTGATCTAAATCTGGCACTCCGACATCATCTATTTCTTTCAAGAACATAGCTGGTGTCAATGGAATGAGTTCATCCCCTTGTTCTGAGACATAAGTGAGAGGTCTAGAATTTATTGTTGTCTCACAATCACAAAGGACGCTCATCATTTCTTCATAATTTAAAGCTGATTGACCTAAAACCCTACGAAGAAGTTTTTTAACCATCTGCACCATTCTTTCCCAAAATCCTCCCCACCATGGGGAAGCAGGAGGATTAAAGTTCCATTGAATCCTATTCACAGATGCTTCAATTTCGATCATTTTCCAATCTAACGATTTAAATAGGTTGTTAGCTCCTGTAAAATTGGTGCCATTATCGCTATAAATAACTTTCGGTCTTCCTCGTCTGGCTATAAATCGTCGTAAACCAAGCAAAAAACTTTGTGTTGATTGAGAAGTTATCAATTCCAAATGGATGGCTCTGTAGACAGCACATGTAAATATAATTATCCATGCTTTGCATTTTTCTCTAAGCATCAAAGGTCCTGCCAAATCTATTCCTGTTATTTCAAACACCAATGCATCTTTGACTCTGTTTTCAGGTAACACTCCTGGATTGCATTCGATCCTCGTAGTTTGGTGTCTTTTACATCTCACGCAACGAGCTAAAACTTTGCGAATCGTCTTACGAGATCTTATAATCCAGAATCGTTCTCTTAATTTAGACATCAATATCTGAATCCCCGCATGGCACATACTTTTGTGCATGTAAAAAATCATTAATTCCACAAGTTTATGTGTGCTTGGCAGCAGTATAGGACTGATAAAGCTTTCAAGGTCTTTTCTTTCAGTTAACTTGGTGCTTACTCTTAAGATACCTTCTTCGTCTTTAAAGACGCATAAAGATTTTAACCTGGCGATATCTTCGTCATTAAATGACTTTTGCTGAATCTGCTTTATTAATATCTTTTCAGCCTCATTCAATTCGTACAATTTCAGCTCGCCAATCTCTCGTTCAGTTCTTGTTTTCTGAGCATTTTTGAGGAATCTTAGAATCCATGCCGTCATTCTTAAAATTAAGTAACTCGAAAAATATGCTAGCATCCATGAATTTTCAGTGTCCTCGCAGGTAAGAGTTGCCACAACGGTTTTTCTCTGCTCTAAGTATATTTCCTCTTCATTTTCTATTGGGGTTGAATTAGGCCACTCTTCTTTAGACTTGGAGAACCAAAGTTGGCCCTCCCACCATTTAGTTTCCAGAAGCTTTGAAACAGTGCATCCCCTAGATGGCAAGTCAGCAGGATTACTAATACCAGGAACATGTCTCCAATCCTTGGGATCACTACATTCACGTATTTTCTTCACTCTGTTACAAACGAATGTTCCCCAGGGTAGGTCATTCTTCTTAATCCAGAACAAGGCAGTTGTTGAATCCGTCCAATAATATGTTTCATTTATTTCCAGAGTTAAACTTTTCGTGACGAATTCAGATAACTTAGCGCCAATATAACAAGCTAATAATTCAAGTCTTGGAATCGTAATTTTTCGCAGCGGAGAAACTCTTGACTTCGCCTGTAAAAGTTGTACTTTTATTCCATCTTGCGATTCATTTCTAAGAAAAATGGCAGTTGCGTACGAATATTTTGAAGCGTCAGCAAAAACATGCAAACTACTGGAAATTCTATTAACTGCTCTTGCTTGGCGAGGAATTCTCACTGATGATAATAAAGATAAATCCTCAAGCCAAACTAAGAATTCCTTTTTCAAATCTTCTGTTAATTCGGTATCCCAACTTAGTTTTTCTTGCCAACTTTTTTGCAGAATCAATTTTGGTATCAATGTGACTGGACAATTAAATCCAATTGGATCAAATATTCTTTGAGCCACAGATAACACTGTACGCTGTGTGATTGGCATATCTTTCATCTTCATTTTTGGTACATCACAAAACAAGGAATCTTCTCGTTTGTTCCACAGTAATCCAAGTACTTTAGTTACTTCCTCTTTTTCTTCATCTTCATCATTATGTATTTTCGTATGCTCCCAGCATCTTAAGTCAAATTTTCCTTTGCCCATTATTTCGGTCGATTTATTGATGAAGTTCCGCAATTCCTGTTCAGTATTCACAGAAGTGACACAATTATCCACATAAAAAGAATTTAATAGCTTCTCGGCAATTTCAGAGTCAAACTGTCTCAAATGAAATTTGATAACTGCTCCAAGCAGAAACGGACTGCAGTTTACCCCGAACACTACACGACAATGTCTGAAAAGTTTTATTTCTGTTTTATTATCATTCTTCCACCACAAGAAACGTAAGTAGTCACGATCTTTATCATTTACTGAAATTTGAAGAAAGGCACCTTTTATATCAGAAATCACCCCGATGCTGTTTTCTCTAAATTTTAGAATTATCACGGGTATCAGTTCCAGCAAATTTGGCCCCTTGGCTAAGCAATCATTTAATGAAAAAGATCCTTTCTGTTTGGCAGACGCATCAAAAACGGGTCTCACCGGAGTTGTCAAGTTGTTTTTAAAAACTGCTCGGTGAGGAAGGTAATGTGCACTATTGCCTTTAAGTTGTTCAGGGACTTCTTCCATAACACCTTCCTTACACCAATTTTTAAAAATTACATTGTAGTCGAAAAATTTATTAGCTTCGTTAAGTTTTGTTGTAGTTGATAGTAATCTTTTTTCGGCTACTTTTCTATTGTCAGGCAAGATGTTGACTTCTTTGATCCATGGCAAATAAATTTCATACCGTCCGTCAGAATTCAATTTAACTGTTCTTTCGAAGTGCACTTGGATTGCGTTCTCTATTTCCTTTTGATCTTTTATTTCACATGCTTCTGTTATACCTATTGCTTCAAGCTTCCAAAGGTTTTCTATGTCAGTGGTCTGAGTTAATAGAGAAATCAAAACATTCGAAAGATTGGCGTCAATTACTGAGGGTTTCATTTTCCCCATAATGACCCATCCTAAATAAGTCTCTACTGCAGTTAAACCACACGCCAAATTGCACACTTTCCCAGTGTAAAGTTTTCCTGCTTCATCGGCTCCAATTAATAACTCAATAGGCTGTCGATGATTCCCAATGCCCTTCAGTACCATTTCCTGCATCCAAGGTCCATCATGAAGTCGTGAAACAAAACTGCAAATTTTATGTTGATCCAAAACATGCATATTATAACTATTTTTCAAATCGGTAACTTTAATAGAAAAAAGATTATGAATTTCGCTGCTTGATTTTGACCCTCCAAATAAGCTATGAATCAATGTTTGAGTATCAATTTGGCGAAATTTCAGTTCCTCAACAGTGCTCTTCAGAATATATGATCGTTGAGAGCCAGTGTCAATTAATGCTCTTATAGCACGTTTTCCTTCTTTACTCTCAATATTTACCATTAAAGTTTGAAGGAATATCTCTCCAGAACAGCAAGAATTCGCAAGTATTACATTTTGGCATTCACTCGAATCAATTACTTTTTCATCTTTTACTTCGTGCTTGTTTGTCAATAATTCTGCACACATGATCGACCAATGTCTCTTAGCACAAATTAGACATTTAACACTTGATTTGCAATATTTTGCTTCATGTCCAAACTTAAGACATATAAAGCAAGCTTTCTTATTCTTAATTAGTTCTTGCTTCTGATGGTAAGCCAATTTGGCTGCCGTAAAACAATCTTTACTCTCGTGGTTTTTGTCGCAAAATACACACCTTTTATCTACCACAGTCCTCGAGCTTTTACTTCCAGAAAATAACTCATTTGCTGTTGGTATAAATATATCAGCTTCAGTCTTCTTTTCTTTCTTAGTACCAGCAGCAATAAATTTGAATCCAGTTCTCACTAAAGAAATTCGTTGTTCTCCTTCCCCTTCGTTTCTCAGAAACAATAGCAGTTGCTTCAATTTTTCACAATACGTATTTTCTTGAACCTTTGTTGTTGAATAACTCCTTAACCAAACTCTTAAAATCTCTTCAGGAATGCACGATTCAACCAAAGGGAATAACATTGCTGCGTATTTGTCACTGGTCATACCTATTGACTCTAAAGAACGAAGGTAGGATTCCAATTTATCGTATAAATGAGTCACATTTATTCTTCTCGGTTGTTCTGTGGCATTTTTAATAACTAGACTCAATAATTCTCTGACATAAAATTCAATTAATAATTCTTCACCACCAAATCTATTTTTTAAGCATTCGATAACCTTATCATAATTGTCAGCAGTGGCGGGGAAACTCTCCACGATTTCTCTAGCTCTGGAACCAACTACGGTTGCTTGATATAAATAATGGAATTTATCTTCTTTTTCCATTTCTAGGTCATCGTGGATACGCTTAAACTGATTCCAGAATGTAAGCCAATCCTTAATGTCACCTCCGAATTGTTTTAATTCAATCTTGGGTAACTTTAATTTTCGTCTGCTTAGTTTTGGTGACGAACTAAAGGAAGTCAAGGAAGGTTCAACTTTTTTATTGAAATGGTCTGCAATTTCTACACGAGCGAGATCCATTTTTTTCATTATACTCTTCGGTACTTGTATGTTCTATTTCAAATTCTTCATCAGTATCAAACTTTTTTTCTAGTACTCTTGAGTCGAATTCATTTAATATTCCATATAGTCGTTCTAACGTGACACTTTTAGTTTTTAATACTTTATCATCCGGTAACTCTTTATTTAATTCTTTAAATAAAGTATTAAACGTTTTGGTAAAGGAAGCTCTAGTAGCTCCTCGTTTTCTTAATATTGCATCCATTCTTAACTACGATATCAAACTTAACTTTTAATTTTGATCAATGAAATAAATCGCATAACAAATGTGTTTACAGTAACTAACCTGTTACTATTCCCTCTTATCACGATCCGGGTCACCACAAATGTTGAGTACGGCAAGAAATATACCCTATTTCTTCCACTCCTATATTTTATTAAACCAAATTCTTAAAAAGAATACAAAATTTCAACATATTTCTAAAAACATAAACTCGAGTTCCATTGTATAAGTCAAAAGTTATTTGGAGACAAATAAAAACGCTATCACCCAACTCTCCATTATACAAAACCTATCCAATTCTTATTTCAAAACGTAACACAGTTGAACCGGATCAGAATTAATAAAAAGCTTTTATTTCATATAGTTGCAGAGCTCGAGGCACCAAATATAAATATTATCAACAAGAATTTCATTTGAATCAATTTTTCATAATAATATTAATAAGGACAGGCCATGGGAGACAAATCCCCCACAACCTGCCTAATCAAAAGCCAAATTAAAAAGTACGTGTAATTTGTTCCGATCGGACACAGGTGAAGCATGGGTAGGAGATCCAAAATTGGCGAATTATCATAGAATAACATAGGCAAAACAAAGCCAACCAGCATATCAATATTGGGTTCGAAAGAATACCTTGGCGATCACGAATCGCCAACAAATTTATGAGAATTATTACAACCATACAACTGAACATTTAGCAGTTGGAAATTAGAATTGAAAAGTTATTAATAGTTTTTTGTTTTCGATTAGAGACGACAGTGAATTAATAAGTCTGCATTAGTAATGAAATAAAAAGTATCCGTTACATTGATCTATAATCGAAGAATAAATATTATATATTCATGTTCGTTTTTAAAAGATTAAGTCTTTGATTTATTTTAAATGTAATTCTAATAATAAAAAAAAGCTTAAGTAATGAAAGATATTTTAAAAGATAGAAAATAAATATGTAATGCCAATTGTGGCATCACAGCTCCCCACATGAGTTCCAACCAGGGGTACCTCATTAAGTGAACTAGTGTTCTTAACTTTAGTATTCTTTATTTCGAATGCACCCAGTCTTGTGAACTACTGTTCTCTACATTAGTTCCTCGATTTTCAGTGTAGCTCTTCAAGTTGACTATTGCTCTCCCCGCAAAGTGTTCTTGAGTTCCAAACATTATTTTTCCAATCCCAAATTTTTCCCGCATCTGTTCTTTACATTAGTTCTTCAATTCCCTGGGTACTTGTCTAATGGAATAGTGTTGCCTCCAATAGTAACCCAATACCGAGTGTTCTTCTCCAAACGAACTGGTGTTCCCCACATTAATATTAATAAATCTAGTATACTCTATCAAGTGTACAAGTAATCATTGAGGGTTTTAAATTTTTTTTTTAAGAAATTGCTACCGTAATTAATAATTTCAAACCAAACTACTAGAGAGAAATCCTTTTTGTGCCAAAACTCTTTAACATAATTTACGTGTCATTTTAATAAAAATGTGATTTTTAACAAAACGTTTACAGGTGCTTCACATCTTATCACAAATTCTACGAAAAATTC
The DNA here is from genome assembly GCF_982258835.1 of Parasteatoda tepidariorum. Lineage (NCBI taxonomy): Eukaryota > Metazoa > Arthropoda > Arachnida > Araneae > Theridiidae > Parasteatoda > Parasteatoda tepidariorum. The sequence continues at coordinate 114,856,482 of NC_141757.1, read as the reverse complement.
CCTTTTCGAATCGAATAAGTCATCAAATAATCACAATTGCAATGCGTCTGAAGTGCTGTCTAGCGAGATAGTGACGTTTACCAAATTCTCATCCCAAGGCCTATCTCCAGTATAACACAAAAGCACTCATTCAAAATACAGCGTGTTCGTAATTAAGCATGTCATTTGCGAACAGTTTCCATCAAAAAAACGAAAGAATATTTTGTAAATTAAGAGTCAGTTCTGCCAGAAAATAAGGAGAATTTTATCTAGATAAGTTTTACCACACAATCAGATGGTATTGGATAATAGGGAACATCATCGCGTATGTTTTGAAAATGAGAGAATCTTAAAATTTTATTCTTGTTACGCTTTTCCATAAAGTTATGACGATGGATCTGGAAAGTAAACTAGAAACTGTTTCCGACTATTGCACGTGCGATTTAATGCAATCAGATGGTAGCGGACAATAGGGGATATGTCCTAGTATGTTTTGTAAATTGGAGATTCCTAAATTCGTGCTCTTATTATAGTTTCTCTAAAACCATACTTACGCTACCTAATGAGGAATTTTAAACTAAATTAGTTATACCAGATTCAACTCGAATTATTTAGTTAACGCACTTATCTAATTTCTATAAAATTCTGCTTCATGGTTTTCATCACACACTGTTCGGAAACTCCAAATGTTTATGGATATGCATAGAATAATAATTAAAGATCTCTCAGAAAGGAAAAAAAATTATATTTTGATTGAATAAAATTTAAAATTCTAATGCTATATTTTCTAACCTGAGCCTTACAAGTGGAAGTATATCTTAACACCTTTCTGAATGGTACCGTCACTTTACCGTGATTAAACTTTAGACTGTCTCACACTTCAAAGGAATCTTCTAAACAACATTTTTGCATTATTGCCTCGGGAGAAAACTAATTTGAAAAATTTCTGTGGTATAGCAATCCTCGTAAGATTTACTCTGATTTATGCATTCTAATAAACCTGAATAAATAACGAAGTTTCTTAAAATAGACAACGTCGTCTCTTAAGCCTTGTTTTGCGGCTTTCTTCGTGGCATTTGAAATCGTAATATTACATTTTCTCTTCTCTGGATGTAAATTGGATGAAGACGACAAACAGACTAACTTGGTGGTTGATTATGTAAGCGAAATATCCCGATTTTGATTATGTGCTTCGTCGGGGCATGCTTAGATAACTTTTCAGCTTTTAAGAGTTATTATTTCGGTAAATTTATGCAAATGGTTATTTGTTAAATTCGAATCTTCGAATATTTTAATGAGTTTTAACGAAATATTTAGAACGTGTTCATCGCCTGGTTCGGTTTGTCACTTCGATTCTTTTCTGGTGTGTTAAAAGCGTAATAAAAAAAAAATTTGTTTGTAGTTGAACTCAATGTATCCCTTTATAAGACTTATAATGAGGTTTTTTTTTCTGTTAAAAATAATGTAAGGCTCTTCTGTATAAAGATTTTGTTTCTGTAAAAAAATCAACGAAATAATTTTAAATTTTTATCGATAAACCACATTTAAAAAATGTTCTTATTTGATGAGTGAAGTCATCTTTTAACTATACAACACTAGTTCACTTATTTGTTTTTGGCAACAACAAGATGACATCTGACTTTTTTTTTGACAGTATGTTAAATAATGTGAACGCCAAGTGGTGAAAAATAAAAAACGACCGCATCAAAATACTGATTTCCCCTAAGTTATTCAATGTTATGCGTGGCAAGGAAATTTTCGTTCAATTTTACGGAGGGACTAAACACTTGCAGGGTTAAAAATGATTCCGCATATTTCATCTAATATATATAATTCTCTTACGTGGCTCCCAAATTTTGGCTGTATTTCTTTTCCGCCGGTGGCAACGTTTGCTTTGTTTTGTTTTGTTTACGTTACTATTTTTCTTACACGGCGAAAAACAAAAGCCTCATTACAACTCCCAGAATGGCAACGCTAGAAAATCGATCAATGATTGCCGCTAAAAATGTCACATGCCAAATCCAGCTGAGGTGGCTCAACATATAGCGCTTTTAAAAACGGAAAATGAAATAACCAGAGAGCATCAGCTGCGGCAATCTCATACTATTAAGCTAGGCAGAAGTGAGTAGTCTTTGTCCATAGATCTCTATTTTAGTATTTTGTCGAAAGCACTTTTTTTCACGAATTTATATATTACGAATTTATTTGAAGATTTTTGATTTATATTACGAATTATGCTATAGCACATTTCTAATAGATTTAACGAATTACATGTCATTTATTTGAATTCAAATTTATTTTAATGGCTTTAGTATTTACTAAAAAGATGTAATTTTTTTTTAAAAAAAAAAGCTTTTATATGGATTTGAATGATTGTTTTGAATTCTTAGAATTTTGTGCATTTGCAATGTACCTAAGTTAGTAGCGAGTGAAGCGAGCTTGGTTTGCGAAGCAAATCATATAAGATTGCGTAGTAATTTTCGGGGGTTGGCGAGCGCTAGCGAGCAGGGGGCGCAGCCCACTAGTTTAAAATAAAGTATTATTCAAATATGTGATTTACTGCTTAGAAAATCGGGTATTTTTTTGCGCCAAGTTTCCAAATTGTTTAGAAAATTCGTTAGCAGATGATGTTTCGTACAAGAAAAACTATAAAACATTGTTTTCTGCTGCCCATTCTAAAAAAATATATATAAACAGGTATTTTAATTTTATTTCAAACTGTGTCAAGTTGTTGTGATTATTTGAAAACTTTGTTACATAGTTTCTTAGAAACACTATCTGTTGACGAACTTTATAACAATTTTTTGAAATTTTATAAAAAAAAACAACTGGTTTCATTTTCATGACATAGTACAATGCTCGAAAACAAAGAAAAGGAAAAGAAAACGGGCCACCCTGAATAGCTTTGGGTCTTCACGTTCTTGGACTTAATTTTAATGGCTCGAAGGGTTATTTGGCATCACACATGCCAAATAATTAGTGCATTCGATGTTTTAAGTTACGAAATCAGACACAAAAACTTACTAACAAATATAGTATCAAATATTTTACTCCCAAAGTATAAGCAGCCGCACTTTCGGAGATACGGCATCCACTAACCACTTTAGGCATAATCCAGTGCGTTTAAACGAAATTGCAAAAAACTGTCTATATTTCTAGCCTAATCTTTTGTTTTTAAATGGCAGGTCAAATTTTAACTTTACCACGTCTTTTCAAAAATTATCAAAAATTTAATTTAATAAAATGTAATAATAAAAGCATAAACTTCAAATAGTAATTTTATATTAATTTATAATGGTATTTATTAAACATTTCACGTGTATTGAATTTAAGAAAAATATCGAATATACGTCTATTTACGGTGAAAAATGCTAAGCTTTATCGTATTTATTCTGTCTCGTAAAAAGTTAAGGGGAAAAAAGTATATACTAGTTTAAAGAAAGTATAGTTATTCTAGAATGTGAATAGTTATTTCAAAACTAATAGATTCCTTCGTAACATACTGTTAGCTTGCATTTATTACTTTATAATAAATGTTTTTTTCTATATTTATTATTTTACAGTGTACAATTTTCATTAAAATATTTTAAGAAATATATGAAAACATTATGAGTTAAACCTAAGACTTTACGCAGAAATTCAAATTCAGTATAAAAAAAACATTAAACTGAACCTAATAATAAATTAAAAAGTGTCATTTTATTCAATTCATTAAATTAAGGCAACACCGTAATTTTTGTAGCCAATATAGGAAACTGCCAATACTGGAACTACATCAAGAAATCATAATTTTAGTACTTTTTTTGTTTAAAAATTAGCAAATTGGCAACGCATAAATAATTATTTACACTCTTATTAACTAATTAACACAGCACATGAATCGATTTTGTCATCAGTTAAATTAAAGATATGTTTGCGTTTAATGTGCGCTTAGACAATTTACAAATTTTTAAGAAATTCTAATCACAACTGCAACAATCATAAACTTCCTCTAGCACCAGAAATGAATGCAAACAAAATTTTTAAGAACTATATTTCAAAAGTAAATTCTGTCTAGACTTTGAATATTATAGTTGGGTTGCTTTTACATAGAATTGCTTATTAAGTTTGAAATCAAACGTCACTGACTTAATCAAATCTAGAGTATTGATATTTTTTATTAGTTTAATAGTTACACTATTTAAAAAAATATTCATACACTGTTAGAAATCTCTCAGAAAAAACGGTTAAATAACTTTGATTGTTATTTTACCAAGTTCAAAAAAACAGACAAATAACCATAAATAAGATGCTATTAAATTGTTAATTACGAGATGTTAATTATTAACTTCTTTCAACTAATACGGTTAAACAACCAGAATTTTATCGCACCCACTAGAACCACCTAATGAAGCCACTTAAATCCTCGCAGCTGTGTACATATTATAGCCGAGAGGGCTAATCTGTCAGTCTCAGCATCGGCAGAACGGGGGTTCGAGTCTCAGCGTTGACGCCATATTATTTCGTCCATCCTCTTCAACACATAAAGAGTTTCCAGTACCCTGCGCTCTCCAATTTGTGTTCTGTACTTTCCAATGCCCATTACCTACCGGAAAATCTATGTCCTGTGAAACTCTTTTTACGGTTATGACAGTTGTAAATGGTTACAAAAACCATATAGTTTTGTATTTATGATTTCATAACCTGGTTACATAATCATCCATCGTCTATTTTTAAATGTGTTACCAGTACAATTATCAATGTAACATTCCCGAGACTTCGGAAATAACTCTTCTTAACAACTTTTCATGGGCACACATTAAAACGTTGCTTTCAAACTTCGTGAATTTACCCAGATTTACAAATTATCACAAATTTACGAAATATGTGGTTATAAAGTGTTCGATAATCCAACATAAACTGAAACTAATAGCTAAAAAGCAGCTTTGAAATTGAGCTCTTTATGTAATCATTAGTTCAAAAAATTAACTATAATTTAAATTATTTATGTACCCTGAGACCTTGAAAATAACTCTTCTTAACAATTTTTAATGGGTACATTTTAGAAGGTTGCCATCAAAATTCGTAAATTTTTTCGCAGATCACAAATTTTCGCAAATTATCACAAATTTACAAATATTTGGTTCCAAAGAATGCTCGAATCCAACAGCTCGAATCGAAACTAATACCTAGACAATTGTTTTGAAATAGAGCTTACTATTTAATCACTTCTTCAAATAATAATTAAAATTCCAATTATCTATGTATCCTGAAACCTTTGAAACAAGTCTCCTTAACAATTTTTAAAGGGTATACTGCAGAAGTGAGCTTTCAAACTTCGTAAATTTAGATAGTTAAACAAGTTATTACAAATTAACTAAATTGTTGATAATAAAACACTTCAGAATATCACATAACTGAAACTGATAGCAAGAAAACTGTTCTAAAATTGAGCTATTATGTAAACATTTGCTTAAAAACAAAGTAATCTCAATTATCTGCGTATTTTGAGACGAAATAACTCTCCCTGTCAATTTTTAATTAGTGCAGATTCAAAAATTGCTATCAAGCTTCATAAAATTACACAGACTAACAAATTATAACAAATTAACAAAATAGTTGGTTATAAATAAGGCTAGAACCTTACATAAATGGGAACTGATAGCTAGAAAACTGTTCTAAAATTGATAGCTAGAAAAATAACTTTTTTTACGTAATCATTTTCTACAAAAGAGATTTTTTTCTCACCTTAAAACATTGTTTTTTTAATAATAAAGATTCCTTTGGGGTTTATAAATTATTCTACGCTACTAGTTTATATGTTATGCGAAGTTTTTAAGGGTATAATTCTTATAGAAAATATAAAGCTGCCTCTTCCTATACATTAACATTAAACCCTTAGGGAGAATAATATAAGACAACTAAGAGCCACTACATTCATTTTCGGAAGCTTTGTAAAAGCATTTCGCTCTAGATAAGGCAATTAAGTGGTGTTTATACTAGTACTTTTATCTCAACAAAAACATTCCATTTATGCATTTGCACCCTCCTGAGAATGAGGAAATCGCAGTAAAATATTCCGAAGAAACCACATATTTGAAAAATTCAAGCTATTCTTAAAATGGATTGAATTATAGTCTGAAATTAAATTTAGTGTTTAATATTTGGGAGTTTTTTGAAAATAGACTTCTTAAAAGTTTTTATTGCTAATTTGTTAGTATACTTTTCAAAAATAGTTTGTCAGTCTGTTTGAATGTTGTTTGAATGCCTTTTGCTTTTTTATACTTTGTTTAAAAGTTATCTTGATAAGTTTTATTCGTGTTATTAAAGACAGAAATTAGAATTGAGAACAAAAAAACGATTTTAAAAATGAGACATTTATTGAATCGTTTGCATGATTGATTTTGAAATTTCTGTTTCTGTTTTTTGTTTTTTTTTTCGATACGATACAAATCTTTTCATAAGTTTTTTTTTATTCAGAAACTAAAACTTACGCTGCGAATTAGTAAACGATTTCAAAAAAAATATTTACTTCCGGAATCATGTTCTAATCAAAATTATGTTCCTCTTTAACTTCAGTGTTGTTTTCTTTATTTTTAATAAACTAAACAAATTGTCATTATGTCATTCTGCCATTATGAATGGCTTCACATCAGCATTTAAATTGTATGAAGTACCAAAAAAATCTTTTATTTTTTTATGGAAAATATAAATACAGAGCTTTACTTCATAATGAGATTAAAGAAAATAACTCTAACAAGAGTATAGCAGATAAAGCAACTAAGCAGTTTTTGTAAGAATATTTTTATGTCAAACAAAATATTCCCTTTATTCAGTTGTCTCTCTAGAGAATGAAAAAATCTCAGTATTCTGAAGATATCAATATTTATCACATTTATCAATGCTTCTGCAAACAATGCTTGTACGAGATTTAACTACCATCAGAACTTTCTTTCACTTTCCATATTTAGGAGTTTCTTCTTGTTAGTGTTGTATATTGTAAACATATCATCACAGCTTCCAGAAATTAAAGCAAAGCTTGTCAGGGATTTTATTACCATCGGAAATATTATTTATTTTCAACATTTAAGAGTCTATTCTAGTTATTCTAAAGCGATCACAACTTCTACAAATTTTATTTATCGTTAATATTTAGCACTTCATTCTTGCTTATGTATATTCTAAATATATAATAACTTCTAGAAATTTAAGCACTGCCTGTCAATGACTAAATTACCATCAGAAATTTAATTTATTTTCAATATTTAGGAGGCCATTCTAGTTAACGTATATTCCAAAGATATTACATCTTCCAGAAGTTTAAGTAATGCTTGTCAGAGACTCAATTATCGTCATAAATTTAATTTATTTTCATTAATCACGAATCCATTCTAGTTATCGTATCTCAATAAATTCTATTGTCTTATACTAGTGTTTCTTTTAAAATATTTTGTCAGGCAAAAAACCAAGATGACTGCCCTATATTTTTTTTTTAATTTAAAATGTTTACGTTACATTTTATTCTAAATTTCATTCTCGTTATGTTTCGTCTAAATTTATTTATTGTTTAATTCCTGAATTAGAAATTGAAAACGATTAAAAATTAGTCATTCATAAAATCGTTTTCTCCAAAGAATTTTGAATTTTTAAATATTTAACCACTCTAGTTGCGATATCTAAAAATGACACTCTAGACATAATTATACAGAAAACTAACAAAATGCAAAATAACTGACGTTATTTTTTCAAATTTTATTCTTTCTTTATTTTTGTTTTGAGTATAATTAAGGGTTTTATTTTAAGAATATTTTTTCCAACATTTGATTTTACATACCGAGAAACTGTATTTTCTGCACAAAACTGAGCTTCGCTCAACTTTATTTTTGCAATTAACTCATTGTTCCTTCAACTGGCAATGGAGTAATAAAAGAAAATTTAGAAGAAAAATAAATGAGGGGACTTAAATTTCTACATTCTTATTTGGCCTGGCTAAAGTTTTGCAATTTGTGGCTACGTTCTTTTTTTTTAACGATCAAACAATGAAAAAAAATTAATTGATACTTATGTTTATTTCTCCTCTTATTTTTACATACTGACATTTAAAACTGAAAGTATATATATATATATACAAAAACTTTAACGAAAAAGTAATTTTATATACACAAAATTTTAAAAAAATTTAAAATAGTGATTAAATTAAACTCGGGCTACTGTAAACGTAAAAACCTTTCCATGAAAACTATAATAACAGTTAAATAAAAATGTAACTATTAACATAATTTTTTTATGGAGGAAAACTGAACAAGTCAAATAAGATTATCTGCTTTGAAATTTATTTTAGAAGTTCTCTTATTTTGTTTTTGATTTTCATTTGATCTTTATTTTAAAAGTAAGCAAGATAAAGAATCTCCAGACTAATTTTGTTTTGATGAATAACATTTGAAATACAACAGGGAATTCAGAAATAAAGACTTTCGAAGAAAAGAAACTGTCTATTTTTGGCTCACATAAACAAGCTACGGAATATATGATTTTTCCCTTTATCTATGCACACATATGTACATACACATGTATATACATTTTCTATATATATAAAAAGAAAAAAAAACACGAAAAAAATTAAGAAAAACAATAAGTTTTATTTGCTGCGCATAAGCTACAAGTAAATAGAACTTATAAAATAAGTTCAAAATGTAGAGAAAACATGCAAATGTAGAGAGCACTCTTTTTCGCGGATATAATCGCGTGACTGATGAAAAGATTATATCTTTTATTTTCCTGATTACTATTAATTTTTTTTTCCTTTTTTCGGATTTTTTTTCCAGTTTCCTGCTATTTTTATTTTTATTATTATATTTCTTTTCCCCCCTTTTTTCATTATTCTGTAATTTTTTTCCTGTTTTCTCTAAATTTTGAACTACATTTTGAAAACGTATTTTTGATAAACACGGCAAAATGAATCTGTTCAGCTCTATACGACAAAAACAAATTAAAACTAAAAAAAATAAAAGTAATTTTTTTTTGCAATTTTATCAGTTTTCTGACGTTGTTGGCTTTTATTTTTATCTCGAACTATTAAAATTGCATCTGAGTAAGTGAGAATAAGAATTTACTAAGGGATTCCGTTATTTTTATTTTTCGTACTATAAGAAGCTTTTAATTTCATATTTTCAGAAAGAAATTCGTTAAATTAAGATTTTATATCTATTAAAGTTTCTTAAAAAATAACTTTGCTTTCGTATGATCCAATATCGATGTTACATTTCGAATATAACGTAAAAGAAAGTTTGTTTAGAAAAATTACAGATGAAGCTCTCATGATTACAGTCATAATAACAGAATTTCGAAATTTTGAAAAGGCAATACCCAATATTTTTTTATCAAAGTGTGATCCTAACAGTAAAAAATTTATTATGGAGTTGGAGCGATATTTTAACGCTAAAACTAGATACGCTAGACTGATATGAAGCTCAAAAGATTTGAGTATAAAAATCTTTGAATATTTTTCGTCCTTGTCACCATGTGTGTTAGGTAGAGCTGAAACTCTGAAACATTAGAAATCTATAAAAAGAGCTCTTTACTTCATATATGTCTAGCGCCGCCATTTTTATTTCTAAAATGTGGTTCCCATTTTTATTTAAGAATAAAATTTCATTGAGAAAAACTGTTGTTATTTAAAAAAATATAAATCTGTTAACTACAACTGCTGAAGATGGATAATTGAACGTAATTTTTATGCATGTAAAACTTATTTTTATTTCTATTTTTTAATTCAAAAATGAAATTTAAGAAAAAGTAAGAGATCCCTATCGTATGATAAGTGCTTAGCATTATTTTCGAAATTGTTTACTATTTAAAAAACTTAAAGTATCCTCTTTGAAAAAAAATGAAGTATTTCATAACACTTTTTTTCGTGATTTTATCAAAAATATATCAAATAATTCTTTATTCAATCCAAAATAAACGAAATCAATATTCTATTCTAAAATAAAAATAATCAAAGTAAATTACATAAACAAAATAGTTATATAAAATTTAAATGAATGACATTCTCTAAATATACAGCATACTCTAAAATAAACAAAATTAGCGACACAATTTCACAAAAATAAAACAAATGAAATATTTCGAAATAAATATTTCAAACTAACAACCCTTTTCAATTCGAAACTTTAGAAAAATTTCTCGTTTTTATTTGCTGATAAATAAAATTTACGATTCATAATTTTAAAACTAAAATTCCCTTATGAATATGATCCTGCCAAGTAATAAATCTAATATACACATCAAGTTCGTAATATGAACCTAAATTCCATTACGTCGCAAAAGAATAACTAATGAACAATAAATTTAAAGATAAAACAAATATGACCCAACCTCCCTTATCAAAAATATCGAGCAATTCAATGGTTGTCAACTATTAAAATAAAAGTTGAATTAATTCTTCACTAAATGTCGGAAATAATCTGTCTTCCTTCGAAAAATTGAATAATGATTATCCAGTTTCTCATTTCCTCTCTTCTTTCAAATTGGCATAAAATGGCAGAATTAATTTGAATCATGAATGATAATTGTAATCGATCTTTGCTTTCCGATTTTTCGCTGTGAAACTCCCATTAATTTCAAAATTTATTCAAAAATGATTCTGTTTGTGGCATCTGGATGATAAATTGACATTGGATTGAGTGTAGCAGAGAAAGTACGGGATAGTTAAATAAGTATTTGTTGCAATATCAATTTTTCTAAAGACTAGGTATTGTTTTCTATAATGCGCCAAAAGAAACGGACCATCCTGAATAACTTTTGATCCAATGATCGGATCTTCACGTTCTAGAACTCCATCTTAATGGCTCGTGGATGGGGGGAGACCTCAAATATGCTAATTAATTAGTGCAGATGATATTTAAAGTCACGAAATTAGACACAAAACCGTACTTTCTTTGAGAAAATATACCTTTTTTTTCGACGGACTCAGATTTCTGACCCCGTAAACGAATGAACGAATGTAAACGAATTTTATAATTGTATGCAAATATTTTTCGATTCGAATAAAAAGCTCTCGAAATATGGCGAAATACGCAAAAAGTAAAATTACATAAGGGGTTCCAAACTTCGGAGAGCTCTCCTCACAGAACTTTAGAGAGCATATTTCCCAGATTTCGGGTACACTCTATGTTTTGGGAGTAAAAAATCCAAATCCATTGGAAAAAAAGGGTATTTTTATTCAGAGAAAGTACGTCTTTGCGTCTGATTTCGTAACTTAAAATATCGTCTGCGCTAATTAATTAGCATATTTGAGGTCATGCCCTCAAACCATTAAGATGGAATTCCTAAAACGTAAAGTTCCGATCATTAGATCAAAAGTTTTCCCGGGTGGTCGGTTTTTTATTTTGAGCAATGTACATTATACGCAAATATTTAAGAGAAAAATTATTACAGAAACAATGTTACATAATATCTCGTTAAAAATTTTATATTGTTCAATTTAGTTTTACAAAATTTCTTTCGTCCTTTCGAATTTCCCTTTTGAAACAATTCTTTAAACATTTACTTAATGATATAGCATTTTCTTTAAATTGTAAAAATTGACAGGGAAATTGTGTCCTGTAATTTTTTTAACTTTTTGAGTTAACAAATAGATAAACAATAAACAAATGCGAAATACGAAACTAAGTACAGATTTAAAAACAAAAACTCATTAAAAAATGAGTTTTATGGATTGAATTACAAATAAACCCTTTGGGTCTTTTACATATTTTTTATTTATTCATGCTCTGTTGTTCATGGGAACAAAAAAAGATTTGTAAAAATATTAAATTACAGTTTTTACCGTTTTCGAGACAATGCTTTCTCGAATTAAAAAGATTATTAAATTCTCCATTTTCGATTTAAACAGCAAACTTTAACGGGTTAACAAGGATATTTTTTTCTCACAAATATGGAGATTAAAAACTTTTGTTCTATTAAAACTATAACATGTTAAGGAAAACAAAATTCAATTGCATTATTTTGAAAAGAAAAAGAAACAGTTTAGCCAACCTATTTCGATATAAAAGTTTTAGTTTTTTTTTATTTATGGCATTTATTCCAGATGTAATGTACTCCCTCAAAAATCAGTTCCGGAAAGAAGCTTAAAACTTCACAATTTCGAGACTAACTGTATAATGGCTGATATGTAGTCGCCATTGCGCACCTGCCGTCTATACTTCAAAGAATTGTTGATACTCATCCATCTGAAGCTGTACTGCAAAATGAAACTGGTTATATAATTATTCTTCCTTATGATAACAACACAGTCCATTAAGAGAACGCTATACCACGAGAGAAACTTTGCATGGCAATTTCCATTTCTATCCCCCCCCATTATTATTTCAAAATTTAAAATTTAGAGGAAAGTTAAACCTAGAGTAAAAAATGAAGTTTCAAGTGCTCAAACAAAATGCTTTTCCCTATCAAAATGCAAACAGATTATTGAAAGATTAATTCCCAACTGCGCATTACTAAGTAATCCTGCAAAGTGAAAAAATTTTGGTAAAATTTCCTCACTGCATGGTAATGACATTTCTCTTTAAAAAAAAACATAACTCTTGTTAATAAAACCAAAATATACGGTGTTTAAACCATTCATTTGGTAATTTTTCTATTCATATGATAAAGTTTACCAAAAATTCTATTTTTCAAAATTATAGTTCTTATTATCACTCATTTAATAAAAAATACAAAACTGAAAAGTAAATTTTGCAGAATAAATGGTATTTATGCCATGCTTTAAGTTATCATATATTTACCAATTTTATCCCTTTTACCAAATTTTATGACATATTATAATACCCTCCCGAATTGTTAATTTTACCAAAGTCTTAATCAAATTGTTTCGGTAAAAATTACGGAGATTCTAGTTCCCATAGAGCTAGAGTATGGTAAATTTCGCCATCTTCTAGTATTTTTTATCCTATTTTTTTCTCAGTGTAAAGTTACTTGTTTGCCTTTTGATACTTTGAAAACATTTTTTCCCTTTCATGGTACACATGAACTCATCTTTTTTATTTAAATTTTAAAATATGTACTAATTTAGGTAAAACAGAATTTGCCATGGAGAGATTATCCCGAGCTATTGTTCCCTCTTAACCAGTGTGCAATCCCAGCTCTGGAACTACAGTACTTCCCTCTTAAAAGCAAACTGCAATAAATAGCACAAGACTCTTCACCGCATCTAGGAATATCAATCACGAATCCCTTTCATAACATCGTTAATCAGTTTCTTTACGCAGGAGTAATTGATCTAAACCATAAAGAATTCAGGAATAAATTATGGTTCAAAGTACCGACGGTTTGGGTGCATCATCCGTAAAATCCACTTTACCGTAAAATTCATTTTTATTGAAAAATCGTAATTTTTACACTAATATTTATTTAACTAGATTGTTTCAATGATTTTTCGGTAAATATTACTTGGAAAATCATATTTTTAGTTCTGTAACATGCTCCGATAAAAATGGATTAAACGGTAATTTAATCCGGATTTTTCACGATGTACTTTTATTATCCTCTTCTGTATTGGCGATAACATTAAGAAATGTATAAGTATCATTTTATAAAAACAATCCAATACCGATGTACTATTTTACCTTCATTTTGTTTTACAAGATTTCTTCCATTTTTATCGTTCGTCTCCCATTTTTTTTCCTTCACACACTTAATTTTAAAAAAAACAGTTTGCACAATACCATTAAAGTTACAAGATGCATAAATAATATTTTATAAAAATGAATAGATTGTCATTTTACCTTTAATTTGTTTCTTTTCATGGGATTAGTTTCCTTTCATTAAATCAGTGGTAATTCCTCAAAAGGAGAAATTTAACAGTGTCAAGAAATTCTTGGTGATTTATCTTATATAATCAAGCTTTTCCTGTCCGAAACACTAAAAAGGAGGACACCTACATCGGAAATTTTCAGCATTACTTTATGTACCCAAAGAATAGCGAAAAGAAAAGTCACTGCGGCGTGAAAGGTGAGAAAAAATTTATTAGAAATACAATGTCTTTCTTTTTCCCCTCAGTTCACACATAATTTTATTTTACTTTAATAATTAGTTTGTGAAAATAAAAAATAAAAAATCTATGTTTTGTTGTTTCCATCTTAACCATTTGACGCAGATTGGGCGTTTCATGTACTCTGAAGTTCTATTTATAAGCAAAAATATGTTTAGATATTTTTCTTAATTTTAAAAAACAGTATAATAAATACAAAAAATATGCTAGATAATCAGAATTACATTTGTAATGACTTATAAAATGTACTCATATTCAAAAATGTATCAATAAATGATTTGGTAAATTAAAAACATTTCAATGATTAATAACTGTTTCTCTTCGACAGAAAATAACTGCAAAACGTGCCGATTTAAAAAAATATATATTGTTTAGAAGTGAGCCGTGTTTGGAAGATTTTATCTTTAACGCAATAAAAGATACCAGTGTTTTATGCTGTATTTTATAATCATAAATTATTAAAATGCTAAATATACCGTACACCGGGGCGAGTCTACCCATTTTAGTTTTATTTAATTTTCACTATTTTAAATTGCAAATAAAAAAAAAAATTTCGACGGAGGACTTAGTTCAGACTCTAAGGAAGATGGCGCTGTAGTAGTTTGATCCGTTTTTATTTATTTGGTGTCTTTTTAACCGACCTGTTCAAACGCCTTTTGAGAGATTTGTATTGAAAATCAGCAAACTTTTAGTTGGTGCTCCGTAAGTATATTATTATTTTTACTATTTTCACTTTGGTTAAGTGATAAACTTATCTAAGACTAAGATTACATTAATTTTATATGAAAAAAACCCAAAAAGAATGTAAGTTTTGCTGTTGTAAGCAAAAAGCCTGAATTCGCGGGGCGAGTCTACCCATTCGTATTTAGTTTTAATAAAGCATAATAATACAATTTAGAACTTTGTTTATATTAAAATTAAGTCATTTTAAATGAATTTGAGCATATTATTTTTATTCTGCATTGATGAATTTATCATTAATAAGAAAATTTATAGGTTAAATATAAATGTAAATGTAAAAGATGTTTATTTTACCTATTTTTTCAATTTTTGTATTACACAATTAACTTTTTTTATTTAATGCAAGTTAAATAAATTATTATTTATAAATTATTATTACCTCCCAAAAGAATGGGAAAAGGATTTTTCATGATTCCCACTGTCTGAATTTCGATTTTGTTAATAATCTTTAATTATTATTATTTATTAATTATTTAATTGAAAATTTATATTAATTTTAATTTATTTTTATCAACAATAATCAGAAAAAAGTGTTATTTTATAATGTTAATGATTATAAAAACAAAACTGTGATCAAAGTGTGATAATCGATCAAATACTCAATTTGTGTTATTTTATGAATAAAAAAATGGAATATATAATAAAGTTATGAATTTTACTTCATAAATATCCTATATAGTAACTAAAATAACAATTTAATAGTAAAATTTGATTATTTACAATGTTAACATTCATTTTAGTAGAATGGGTAGACTCGCCCCATACGAGAGATTTGTCAGCAGTTCTATAAAATTATATAGTAACAGCGTAACTGTTAATATTTTTTGAAATCGATTTCACAGCTTTAAAGAGGGATAAATAGCGATTCCGAAACACCTATTAAATGCCTTTTTTCTTTAATATTTACAAAAGTTTGACCACTTGAAAGTTGACAAACTGAAAAAATGGGTAGACTCGCCCCGGTTTACGGTAATAATTTCTACCTACAGAAAAATTACAAAAGTACAAAAAATATATTTGTTAAAATTCTGAGTCAAAGATTAAAATCATGTTAAAGAAATCTAATAAAAAATAGCATATACTCATTTTGAATTTTGGCATGAATAGGAATGAGCTTCTAGCAATAGTAAAAAAGAAGAAATAATTCAAGATTGGTTAGAAACTACTGTCATTTAATTTTCAACAGTTTTATTTTATTCACTTGATTAATTATTATTCTATGCAATGGCAAAAATATTTAAAAATGGACGAGTAAAACCTCGTGAATCGAAACTTTTCCATTTCAAGTTTAATCTTTTTTTTCTTATTTCAACCAACTTATTGTCGATTATTTTGCTCGCACACTTATTTTAATTAGCCTGTGTTTAGTACCAAGAAAATTAGAAACAGTAAAAGTAAAAATGTATAAAAATGAACCAACATACATTCGCGAAAATTGTCTTCAATTACTTTAATTTCAAAGGATTTGTTCCGTATCAAACATTTTTTTTTATTTTACTTTATAACCCTCGTTAAACAGCTGACCCCATTTATAGCGCTTTCGACTACTCATGTTCACTTCCGTAGCCGAGTCATTTTGAATCCAATCCAGAAGACAAGGGAACTCCCGGATCAAGTATTAGGAGAACTTTTGCCTTCATGGAACATCTTTGATGGAACTAACCCACATTTGTGTTACATGGCGAGGAAAACCACGAAAACCTTCCACGGTTAGCCTGACGACAAGGAAACTTGAACCCATGTTCCGTCTACCACTGAGGATATTTTACGTCAGCACTGTGGTCGGTGCAAGCCGAATGCGGAATTCGTATCAACCAGCCATCACTGAGATTCGAATCCGGATCAAATCACTGGAAGGCGAACGCTCTATCCCCTGATTCATCAAGACTCCATCTTAACCATTTGATACTTTTGTTTAAATGAAACGTTTACTTTAATTAACATTTTCTACAATACCAATAACATACGCAAAAGTTATACGCAATATCCTGCAAAAAAACAAATTCACGTTTGAGCCATAAAACTAGCAAACCAATTACGCTTACATAACATAGAAGTAAACTGAATTTCAAGACAAATTTGTTGCTAGAATTAGACATAAAAATTCCAAGACCCATTTCCTCTTCTCTCTCTCTTTTTCATAAGACATCACGAACATCATTTAACCCATCTCTGCTCATTACTTTAACCTGAATCGTCACGCAGCCCTATAATAATATTACAACGTTCATATAAGTGCCTTCCGCGTCACGTAACCTGCTCTTTTTTTGATATCTGAGACAAATAGTGTAGCAATAATTGGAAAAACTACACATGATAAAGAAAAAAAAAAGAATGAAGTGTTTTAATGACTGACTAACGAGAATCACAAAAAACTCTTAATTTAAAAAAGTTAATAAATGTGATACACGTGTAAAAGGCTTTAGATATAAATGAATAGATTAAATGAGTGAGCATACTCTGTTTATTTTTGTACAGGAACTACCTTCTTTATAACAGTGATTGCAGCACTTCAAAATATTTTATTCATAGCTTAAAATAGAGTCTCTTAATAATTTTGTGACGTAGAAATAGTTTTTTACATAGAGCCATAAAAATTCAATATTTCATGACCACAATGGAGGAATCTCTTCTAACAGATGTCTGGTTTATGAAGCAATTATCTATCCAGTTCAAGATTGCTGAGATTCGGGGCTGTTCTCCTCTTTTTGAAAATTACAGCCTCTTATTACAGGTCTTACATATATGACCCTCAGAAAGTCTTAAACTTCTGAATAAAAACCAATGTGTCCATTTTTTTCAAATATTGCAAATGATACTGAAGTCTTTAACAGTCAGTTAGAGCAGTTTTACGTATCAGTTTTAAATTTTTTTTTCTTTTCAGAGGGCGTCAACTTTTTATTTATATTTATATTTCATGTAAAGTTATTTGAAATGTGTAGTGATGAAAAATAATCTTATTAATCGAATATTGACTTTTCCTGACATTAGGCAAAGAGCGAAAGGAGAAGAAGAAAATAAATTTTTAAAATAAAATCTTTCTTTTTTTTAAATTAAAAAGCCAAAAATCAGAAGAAATGAAAAAATATAATCTCTTCTTCAGC